>NW_027468680.1:13353671-13358671 GCF_046254945.1 Alosa pseudoharengus
GTGCCACGCAGAGACAACGATAAAGGCAGGGAACAATGGCAACAATGTGCACTTGAGTATTCCAATTTACATGTTTTGGAGAAGAAGAACCGGAACGTGTTAAAATGAACCCACAAGAGCCAAATAAGGTCAACTTGTATCCTGTAAAGCGCAGGTGCATTAATCCAACCAACCTCCTTTCAAAACTTGGTGGGGGAAGAAACCCCCTCACCTAGTGCAGTATCCTCTCATCGCGGGCACGTTCAATACCGTTTCACAACCACTGCGCAGTAGATCACCACTTTAAAAAAAGAAAGAAAAAAAGAAAACAGTCCCAACACATCCACGCCCGTCATCAATAAATCCCGATTTGTCAGTGAAAATGTTATGATCGGACGGCTGAAATTAATTCTCGTTTGGCCTAATCTGCTCAGCAGGTGAAGCAGGGCCGTCGTGAGTTCCCTGTTGAGGATCCCCCCGGCACTCGGACCAGAGTGCTGCTGCCATGGCGCTTTTCAGCGGGGGGCTTAAGGTAAGTCCACGCCACAAATGGAAACTCCAGCAGGTTACTCTCATTCACACAATATCTGGAGTCAGTATTTATCCTCCTAATACCATGATGACTTATTTGACAATGTGGCCCATAATTTACATTAAATATAATCATTATGCCACCTTGCCTATGCTATTGAGAGATTTTGTGTGAGTTATGGTACAATTCAAATAGGCACTATGAGCTAACACGTCGCCATAGGGATAAGTCTAACATTATCACAGTGGGATAGAAAGGAAATCTACAATATAGTCAGCAAATAAAAAAAAAAAGAAAACAACCACCTTACCACCTCCTGGCAAGTCTTTATTTTACAAAAATAGCCTACATATTCAACATTGTTAGCGTGCCGAGCTACAAGCTAATTAGAGAGCGGCGTGGTATAAACATCTTATCCTGGGGGCATCACCACGCACTCCAGAGATAAAACTCCAAAAAAACGCCTTGCCTCCTTCACAGTGCAGTCTGATCCCATATCTGAAGTCGCAGGACCATAGGCTACTTTGTGAGGCACAGTGGGACAATGCAACATAAAAACACTTTCACACTCACTTTGTAATTATAAAGCAAAAGTCCTAACAGCAAGCAAGAGTCCAACAATTGCATGATCAGCCACAGTGAATCCATAAAGTATACATTTCTGCACACTCTATATATTTTCTATATATAGTATCTATTTACATCTTTCACAGAATTCTTGCTGCTAGTTAGGACATTCCAATAGAAAACAAAGCAATCAAACAGATTTTGGTGGAAATTGTCAATACACTGTATGACAGTAGGAGCTTTCTGAACACACAAATACAATGGATCTGGTGGACAAGTGCATGAGCTAACTATCGATCTCATAGAGGTACAGGATAGATAGAGAGTTTAATACACAGACTGGGTCCAGTAATTAAGTATACTGTGTGATTTTAATCTCCTATGCTGCAAAATAACACTGACTCAAAATGTCATCTCTCACAGTGGGGAGCTCTTGTGTTTTGTGGACACTGGGATGAGACAGGGTCCTGGTGCGTGTCTCTGTTAGGGTCAGCCCTCTTAGGGAAACTGGCACCTCCACTGTCTGATGGAGGCACCGCTGGGGTTGAGGATCCCTGGGAGGAGAGGGTCCCGTGTCAGGGGTGGAGCCTGGATCCTCCATCCTCTTACAAATGACTCCATTCACACACATAAAAAAAGACTGCTGCCCCTCGCTTCTCGCATACATACAAAAAAAAATGGTCCGTTTTACATTTGTATTTAACCTCAAGAGCAATGCACTACCACAGATTAGCAAGGCCCACACACACAAAAAAAAAGAAAGAAAATCTGGCGATTCCAATTTGTAATTGGATTAGACCCATGTCATAATAACAAAACAAGATGACGGTGGACAGCTTGACTGGGTGCCAGCTCTGAATACATTACGCATCACAAGTGTTTTTTTCTTTCCTTATAAAAATCTATTTCCGTGTGGAGATGAAAAACGGGTAAAGCTATCTCTCCTTTGCAGACTTGGAGGATTGCGGGAGGAGGGGGAGGAGGGATGGAGAGGATGCGTGTGTGTGTGTGTGTGTGTGTGTGTGTGCATGTGTGTGTGTATGTGTGTATTGGGGAGGGGGGGGGTGGTGTTATACCAAACCCTTTTGTAGTCCCATTATAATTCATGAACACGAAGCGATGACTATTTTAACTGTATTAGAATGGCGGGCCCCCAGTTTTCAACACAAGTGGCTGGACAATGCTCTCCATTTGCTGCCTCCTCCCGTTCCAAACCCCCACCCCCCCACCCCCACCTCCACCCCCAACTCCTCCTCATCTCCACTCCACTGGACTTAATCTCACTGAGGCGCCCACTGATGGCTACAGAAATAACGCCGCCACTGACAGCCATTCAGCCAGCGGTGACTGGAGTAGGCAGACATCTGGACATAAAGTGGAGTGGCCAGTGTTGTCCGTTACATGAGAGGGTGTGTGTGTGGAAGGTGGGAGGCAGATTACGTTCTGTGATTGTGCAAAGGACACTTGGATTACGGCAGACGTGCACGTTTGCATTGTAAATGAGACTCCTCAGGAGCTGTAGCCAATGGGGGCCATCAGGCCCTGCCCTCAGCAACATGCTTATTCTGTAGAAGGTCACTCAATAATATCGCCCCTCCACCCTCCTCAACCTCCACCCCCATCCTCCGACCACATGCACCCGCCATGCTTATTAAGACTGACTGGCATATATTAATGCACACCACACCCCAGAAATAAAGAGAGGGAGGGAGAGAGAGGGAGAGAGAGAGGGAGAGAGGCAAACATGAAAGAAAGGAGGAGATAAAGACTATAAAGGAAAATAGTGCAGAGACAGGTAGGAAGAGAGAGAGAGAGAGAGAGAGAGAGAGAGAGAGAGAGAGACTTTAGACTTTTTCGTTTTAAGGAAGCAAAACCCTTTAATTAGTAGGGGTTTCAAAAAGAAATGTCAGCTCAGTCTATTAGCTGTTCAGGGCCCATCAAAGCCATAATCCCCCACTGTCAAAATCCATCACTTGACAGACAGCTCGCTTCCTGTGGCTTCTTTTTGTTTTAAATCCGTCCCCTCTTTACCTAAGAACCGGATTCACATACACGTGCCGTTGCCACTCTATTCCCTCCTCTCCCCAACCACCATCCCAAGATCTCCTCTGAATATCAACCCCCCCCAACCCCCCCCACCTCCATCACCCCCCACTCAAAAAAAGCACCCTTTGTCAGCAGCCGCTCCCTCCTGTCTCCCCTACGCCTGCAACCCCCCCCCACCCCCCCGCCCCTTGTATCAATGCCCTGAGGAGGTCTGTCAAGTGTCACCGCTCGGCGCTCAAAAGCAACGGGAGTCTGCCAGGAGCCCCGCGCCCCTCATTATGACACAATTACCGGCTGGCATCAAACGCGGGGCGGCGCCTGGGCGCTCACCTCCCGCTCCGCGCCGTTTAACCTGTTTGTAATCGAGCCCACGCAGCCGGGGAACGCTCTCACTGGCCCCCGATGCCAGCCCCGTCGCCGCGACGACGACACGATGCCATATTTGCTCTGTTTGTGTGTGATGACATGCCTGGAGTGAGGGGTTAGCGAGCGAGAGAGAGAGGAGAGAGAGAGAGAGAGAGAGAGAGAGAGAGAGAAGGGAAAAGGGAAGGAAAGGGAGAAGAGGCGTACATGCTGACAAGCAAAGACAGCACTAGTCTTTGAGAAGATTGGTGGCAGTTCATTCTCTCCCTTATAAATGCTTCATGTCTGCCTTTGGTGCAATATCAAAAAAACACAGCTTCAAATCACATACATAAATAAGCCACGAAACCTCAAGGTGTCAAAATGGGTATGTGTGCATGCATGTAAAAAGTAAATAATTGAAACAAATGACTAATCTTTCATTCATTTGAAAAATGCAGAGCTGCAATACTCAGACACTAATTTGAGCTACTTCATTTGGGAAACTACACACACATCCAGAGACGCTGTCCCATGAGAAAGTGATTACATGAAGTGAATACGAGGGGAGGGTGGGTAAATCCCTCTGCACTCTCCTAAAAAATTGGAGTGACTTTGCAAAGTACTAATCAAATAAATTGACGCTGGCTTGAGGGTTCAGAATTAATTACAGCATTTAACATTAGCTAAATGGAATATTATAAGTTTGATAGCACATAATTACTCCTGTATTAAAGATTCATATTACATTGCCTTCAATTGATAACACTTGGCATTATGCTATTCAATTAGGAAAAAAAAAGAATAAAGAAAAAAAAACATGCATTTTTTCTCACTCCCTGCATATCGGTCTTCTTGTAAGGCCCTGCGCTTCTGGTGCCAAACGGTTTCTCTGTAATTAGACTCTTGTTCTGGCAGCAGCTGCTTTCAGTGTAGGGGGCTGAGGAAAGGCTAATAATAACCCTATAATGCGAAGTAATAGCCTTTCGGTGAATACCTTGTGTTTTGCGATGAATACCCTCTTAAAAATGGAGCCCCTGACTTTATTTGAACGGATAATGGCAGTGAATTACTCGCAGGCCGCAATGAAATCTCCTCTTGGAAAAAAAAATCAACCGCAGCATCATCTGAGCACACAACCCAGCCGACGGAGGCAGAACGGCCTTTTCATGTTGAAAATTACAATTCATGATGGACTTCTCCAAACAAAATGGGGGGGGGGGGGGGGGGGGGGCAAACCTGTGTGTGAGTGTGTGTATGTGTATGTGTATCTGTAATTTGTAAGGACAAAAGCGAATAATCGCAAAAACACAAGAAGCTGGCAGGAGGAGCAAGATAAAATAAAATAAAACAAAATTCTCTCAAGCAGGCACTGGCTTAAAGGAAGCCTGTAATTAGAGGCCAATTTCAGCTGTCGGTGCCGCTGCTGGACCCAGGGGAAGACCTAGCTACCTGCCTGACCTTGGCAAATGGGAGTCCTTGGTGGAGCCGGTGACCCCCTGAACCTCACTCACATCCAATCTCCCTCACCGAG
>NW_027468680.1:13366171-13393671 GCF_046254945.1 Alosa pseudoharengus
CCTTGAGGGTGGGAGTAATGAAAGATCCCTTCTCACGAGTGGAAGGAGAAGGAAAGATGACGATGGGGAGATGGAGGAGGCGGAGGTGGAGGAGAGGAGTGGAGACAGAGGGGCAGACAGTAGTGGCCACCCCCATCCGTGGCGTGCTTGAGTTGGCTGCGATGGTTGGAGACACGCTGTGGGGGTGGGTGGGTGGGTGGGTGGTGGAGGTGTGAGAGGCTGAGGGACCTGAGGGGTGCTGACATGCTGAACTGAAGCATTAGCAGCAGCAGCAGTGGTGGTGGTAGCGGTAGCACTAGCGCTAGGGGGCTAACAGAGCAGCAGAGGCTGGAGTGCACGCTGCCATGCCTGACTGCTACACCCCCCAGATGGACTAACACCGTGCATCTGCCCCTGAGCTGGACAGGGGATGATGTCCATAGCTGAGAAAACACAAACAGCATCACACACACACACACACACACACACACACACACACACACACACACACACACACACACACATACACACACAAACACACACATACACATACACACCCCACCCCTGTAAGACAAACAAAACATGCCAAAACCAAAACATTTCAATAGCATGAAAATGCTAAATCAGTAAAAGTAGTGATGTGATCAGGGAGGAACTCTATCTAAACACTCAACAGATTGCTTTTGAAAGCCAAATGGAATGGCCCGTCTCCCCTGACTCCTCATAGTGTCACACTTGAGCAGGCGTAGGTCAGAAACGACCACCAGGCGTCAGGCGTCCTAATCACACTGCAGAGATGTGGATGTTTGCAGCGGAACAATCAGAGCAGAACCCCAGCGGAACCGGAGCAGAATGAGACACACAAACTCTCTCTTGCGCGCACACACACACACACACACACACACACACACACACACACACACACACACACACACACACGCACACACACACACACACACACACACACACACACACATCCCAGCTGAGCTGCCCCAGTACACATGATTTGTCACACACACACACACACACACACACACACACACACACACACACACACACCCACACACACACGTGTGCGATGGCAGGATGCTCTTCATCATCCTCATCACTACTGTGAAAAGAACTCACCCTTTTCAACCCCAAAAACGGACCAATTGGAAGATACAGAGTAGAATCTGCCACAAGACTCTCTTTGCATTCTCCAGCTCTAATTAATACACTGTTTGTGGTGATCACTTTTACAGTATGTGGGAAGCCTCCAGAAAGACTGAACAAATGTATTACAGTAATCACTTCATATTGGGATGGCCATTATAGGGCCCACAAATGTAAATATAACTTAGATCTGAATTGAATAGTAGGGTCTTTCTCAGACTGATCAAAAATACTATTTTGGAGCTGAATTTTCTCACCATGCCTGTAATTTAGACAGATTTTTCTCACAGGCAACCGTTAATGAAAAGAACAGAAAGGTCTATCTCAGCCAAATCAAGCAAAATGTCTATTTTGGAGCAGAATTTCAATGCCATGTCTGTAATTTAGACAGATTCTTCTGAGGCAGTGGTGAAAATTACAGCCGCATGAAACTTATCACACGCTGGAAAGAGTGAGACTTCTCTTCATGGCCTTCTCTCCTCACGGTCGCGCTGAATCATTTTCAACTGTCAGAAAGTGTCTGTGAGTGTGTGTGTGTGTGTGTGTGTGTGTGTGTACAGTATGTGTATGTGTGTGTGAACCTCTCTCTCTTTATGTGTGTGTGTGTGTGTGCGTGTGTGAACTTCTCTCTTTATGTGTGTGTGTGTGTGAGCGCGTTTGAGACAGCGGGAACAGCTTCATTTGTACGGGCGAGGGATAAACACAGACATCGCTGTCGAAGGACAGGCAAGGAGCCAGAGCTCCCGCTGGATACGGAACCCTGAATCCAAAATGCTCTCTCTCCTTCTCTCTCTTTTCCTCTCTCTCTTTCTCTTCCTTGCTCTTTTCTTTCATGAGTGTGGGATCGATGGAGCCTCCATTTGGGGGGGGCTAGAGCGTTGATCTCTATACTGTTCATTAAGCCCCCCACCTCCGTGCCAGCCGTCAACGCCCTCTCATGGCTCCCAGCAGCCCCGGTGTCTTGGCAACATTACAGTCACGCCACCACTGAGCACATCACACTCAACGCTCTACACACACACAAACACACGCACACACACACACACACACACACACACACATACACATATGCAATCTACACACAAAAGTGTGTATATACCATTAACCACGTATTTTGATTTTAAACACATACATATTTCTTCATTACTGCAAGCACATGTAAACACACACAAGTGTGTGCATGAACAGAAACTATATATATATATATATATATACACAAACCCACACACTCCCTCGCTAGTTTAAGTGAGGTAGCCTTACTGCCACCAGTAGCAGTGACGCTGTGTGCTCAGCGGGTGGGCTGCACCAGGGACTCAATGGTTGTCTTAAAAGACCCCTAAACACAGTGGTAATGAAGGACTCTCTCTCTCTCCCTCTCTCTATCTCTCTATCCCTCTCTCTATCTCTCTCTCTCTCTGTATCCCCCTCTCTATCTCTCTCTCAGAAGCTCTGGGGAATTCCTTCAGTTCCCCTCAGACCACCCCGCCCCACCAGCTCCCAGGCCCTTTCAGCGGCGGTGGTGGTGGAGACCGTCTGGGGGGTGCTAGCTGCCACTCGGTCGGTCGTTACACCGGCATGCCTAATCGGCCTCGCCGACCGTCCCTGAATAAGCAGCGGCCTGCCCAGGGGAGCCTCCAGCCCGCGGCCCCCACCTCCCGGGTCCTCCAGCGGTGGGAATATTTTTCCCGCCTCGCACATTCCACTCTGAATGCAAGCCCTCTGAAAGAGGAGCGAGAGAGAGAGAAAGAGATAGAGAGGGAGAAATAGAGAGAGCTGGATGTGGGAGATTAGTACCAGACAGGAGTCGTGGAAAATATTTTGATAAAATAATAAAAAGGGGATGGGAGGTAGGGGAGACTGATACCTGGCGATAAGCCTCGAGTGAAAGCCTTGAGCGGCTATCTGAATCAGTCCTCCTGCATTTATATTCACGTGTGTTCCTCGTTTGATGGTGAAAGCGCATTCAGAGGCCTTCATCTTCAAGGTGAAAACATATGGCTATCTGAGCTAAAATCACACACTGAGGAGTCACTTTGGGACAGGACTTTTCTATGATTCCAATAGCATAATTATGATATGTGCTACATTGGGACATAGAGGTGAAGGCTCAAGAATATGTACGTCAAAATGTTTTATTATCACAGCTGAACAGCGCTCATGTACAGCCTATTGGTCTATGAGCAGCTCCCACATAAAATCAACACCAACCCCAGAGAGGAGAGGGTTTTATGGCCACTAGAAACGACTAAATAATAATAACAATAAATAATACACGATTGATCTTCTGTGAGCCGTCTTTCACTTGTAAATGGGGGATTTGCATCGCCTCGGCGTCAAGTCATTCACTGAGCCCACAACATCACAAAGAAAGGATATAATCACTGACAAAGGGATTCGCCAGCTCAAAGGGATGGGAAGAAAGAGGGGAAGGGAGAGAGAGAGAGAAAGAGAGGAGAGAGAGAGATAGAGAGAGAAGACAGAGTGGATGAAATAGAGAAAGAATGTGCACACACACAAGAGAGAGAGAGAGAAAGAGAGAGAGAGAGAGAGAGAGAGGATGGAAACAAGGTGCTGAATAGAGAGAGAGAATAGCTCATGGGGCTAACAACAGAGCACTGTGTCTCCTGCAGACAACTGTGAGACACACACAGACTCCATGCTGGCAGCAGTGTAAACAGCAGATTTATCCATGGAGTTTAATCTCAGCTGCCTCTCTGCTCAGCATCTGATGGAGCCTTGCCTCTGACACTGCACTTGTGGCTGATGATACTACTGTCTAGTGATGCTGTCTTCAGTCGTGGAGTGTTTGTTACTAATAATGGGACTGGACGGCAGTAATATTGATTGGTAGTTACTAGTAACCGGTGTTTGGTAAACTAGTAGCAGTACAGTTTAGAAGCTGCTGGTGGCACTAGCTGCACAGACACACAACCACCTGTGCAGCAGGGGAGGGAGCCTGGTGAGCTTGGGCCTCAGCGCTGGTGTGAAGGCCAGGGTAGTGGTCACTACCGAGGCCCCCTGACAGGTCTGGCTGATGGATCAGTGTATGTGGAGTCCATAACTACTGATCAATTAAAATAAACAACAAGCGCTGATTTATCAAGCGCACCGGGGCTCCGAAAACGTTGCCTCGGGCATCAGGAATCCATTTCTATCGACGGGAGCAGCGAGGATTCCGCAGCATTACGGGAGCCGGTGGGATCAGCAGACCTTTTCCGAGGCCGTCATAAATCAGCGCGGAAAACAAGTGTGGCTCAGCGCGTGGACAGCCTTGCTGCGGGAAGGCAAGAAAAGACACGTGAAAGATAAATGCCTCCCGCGCTCCCAGATCAATTGGCAAGTTTAAAAGTGGAAGGAGGGGGGGGGAGATAAAGGATGCACACTTTGGGATGTCACTGCTGAAATCCCAACCTGGAGGAAACACCTTATCCGTCCCTCCTCTCTCTCTCTCACACACACACACACACACACACACACACACACACACACACACACACACACACAAATACACAGCCATGGTGTCAAACTTGTCGGCTTTTGAAAGCTCAGGTGGACGGAGTGCAGCTTTGGTGCTTTGGGAGTAAAACAAGCCCAGAAACAACAGTATCCCTTAAGCCTGTGTACTCTCAACACTGGACTGGGCTTGTACAGTGATTGACTGGCTGAATGAGTGAGCGATTGTGTGTGAATCTATATATAATGTGTCTATGTTTCTATATATAAACCTAGAGTGCTATCTATTTATCTATCTATCTATCTATCTATCTATCTATCTATCTATCTATCTATCTATCTATCTATCTATCTATTTATCTATCTATCTTGTGTGGTTGGTTTGTCTGTCTCTGTGTTGGATTATGCAAAAACTACCAGTCGATTTTCCTTACACTTGGGGAAAGGTTGTAGCAAGGGACCTGAAAGGACCCATAAAATTCCGCAGTGGCTCCGAGGATAAGGAGCGAAGAAGAGGGAGTGTTTTGGGCTAAAAGATCTTCCCAGACAAACAGTCCTGGCGCTGGCTGCATTTACAGTTCACCTCTACAGGCAAACAGGCAGGTAATATCTCCTCGGCCATGCCTATCCAATAAAATTACATGCCAAGGAGATCAGATTACCCATGATATAATCTGCAAATGTAATGAATGTAAGAGCTTCTCATCTGATACGAGCCAAGCAGCAACACACTAACAAAATTTATTACCCATGAGCCTCTCAGTGATAGCGCCCCACTCAGAGTACACTGGATGGAGAGAGGGGCGGGGGCCCTGTTCCACTTTCATTTTTCCTCCCTCTCCCTTTCTCCCTCCCTCTTTCTCTCTCTCTCTCTCCACTCCCCCTCTTCAGGAAATGAGTGCCGGGGAGCATCGAGTTCCTATCAAGCAGCACCAGTCGATGGAAACCTCCTTGATGTGGCACTTGCACCCGGCGCAAGGTGCACGGGAACACAAAAATCATGCGATTAGGATCATGTTGCTGTAAATTTTAAAGCAATTGCTTTGCAGGGGTGTGAGGCCTTTTTTTCTGTGCTAGTTGGGGGGGGGGGGGGTGTAAGCGGTGTGGGGAGGCTGCTGGCTGTCAGATGGATGCGTCTGTCAGAGCTGAAGGGCTGTCTGCCGCCTCACTCTTCCTCCTTAAGCAGAATTTACAGCCGGGCTGAGAATCGGGGGGCTTACCAGGGCCAGAGGGGAGAGAGGCAGACGGGAGGGAGAGAAGAGGGAAGGGGGGAGGGGGGGCTAACCAGGGCTAGATGAGAGAGACGAGGCGGGCGGGAGAGAGGGGGAGAAGGGGTGAGTTACCAGGGCCAGAGGAGAGAGATGGTAGGGGGAGAGAGGAGAAGAGGGGGAGAGGGGGGGGGGGGTCTGGAGCTTAGGGCTGGTAAGACTCACAGACGTAGCCAGAGATCTGCTGCAACCTTGGAGGGGTGAGGTGCTCCTTCGCCGGCCTGTTGTGTCGCCTCGTGTCAGAGCACTTCATTTTTAATGCTCCGGAAAGACAGGCAAGGAGACTGCCAACGGAGCAGTGCTCAAAACAAACATGTTTATTACCTACGCCCCAAAGGGGGCTTGTTTGTCTGTCTCTGTGCAGGATTATGCAAAAACTATAGTCCAATTTCATGAAACCTGGTGGAAAGGTGTAGCGCGGGCCAAGGAGAAACCCATAACTTTCTGCAGTGACTCCCACTCCAGGGGTTGCTTGATGAATTCAGTTTCACTTCGGCTTGTGTGAGATACAGTACAGCAGTTGGCCTTGGTGCAGGCCTGCACTCTCTGTGTCTCCCTACCAGTGTTATGTCTGTTCTTATGCTATCATGTCTGTTAGGGAGAGTGGCTTGTTGAAATGACGTGTGTTGGACAAACTGTAATGTGGAATGTGATCTATTAAGCCAACATTTATGCCTTTGTATAGGATGCTTTATAGGATATATATTGCTTTATATTCTAAAGGGACAGACATTTTTTTTGTAAACTAACCTGGCTGGTTTTTAAAAATTAATTTGGTCATGATCTCAACAGCATGGTGATCACATCCACCTTTCTTCCATCGGACAGCTCTTCCACTATCTGGTAATCTCTTATATTGCAGTGACGTCACTGAAGATCAAGTGCACTACAACTGCACTAAAAATCAATGAAGCAGTACTGAGTGAAAAAGAATATTGGCAGTGACGGAGGACCAATATAGAGTTGAGGGGTTTCTTTCATCCCTCAGCAAAAGTATAAGCACCATTTTTCTCATAAGTCTAGAGCTAGATTGTTAAAATGAGCTTCACAGAATTTTTTATTTTTGGCTTCTCCTGATTCTGCCTCCTGATTCATTGCTGCACACTAGAAAAGGCATCAACACATGATAGAAAGAGAAAAGCAAAATAGAGAGAGAAAGAAAGAGAGAAAGAGAGAGAATAAGAGAACGAGAAAGAGAGACATCAAAATCTGCTTCAAGCAGCATAACATCAGTAGATGCTGCCAACCTCTGATTTGAGTCGCATCTTCTTTCCCCAGCGGAACAAATCTGGCATGGCGAAACATTAGATTACATATTTCTCAGCAAATCCCACCAGGAGATAAAACAACAATTTCAATCAGCTCAGAGCAGCTGCCAGGATGCCTACTGTACATACTGTACAGTGCACTCTTATTGACACATTCCCAAAAGACAACAAATGGACTCGGGCGCATTGTGTTCAAATGATGCAGTCATTTAAGAGACCAATGAACTCTTCCTCTGCTGACTGCTGTTTTTTTCCCATGATGCCGCAGGAGACTGCCTATCAACATCTGGAGCTGGATACTTAGAGTGATTCACTTCAGCGGAAGACTTTGTAATTATCAAGCTAAATGTATTGCTTCCGAGTTATTTCCAGTGGTTTCTACTATATTTTGCAGCACTGCACTAGGATGTCTTTTCAAAGCAGCTTCAGTATGGTACCTCTGTTACCAAACAATTCCTCAAAATAATTCCTTCTTGAACTAAACATAAAAGATTTAGAATGAAATTATAGAATAAGAATTATAGAATTAAACATGTATTGTAATGCACACATTCATAACAACCTGAATCTGAGGTAATGAGGTAATATAGTAGGTGTGTGTGTGTGTGTGTGTGTGTGTGTGTGTGTAGGTATGTGTCTTTTTTTTTGGCCAGGTGACAAACCAGCGCCAGTGCCCCTGCCAGAGACGAGTGGTGTGTTTTATATTCCAAATAGTGAGTCATTTGCCTTTGGGCTTTGCCTTTCCCCCGCAAGCCTAAATGTGTGTCAGAAGCCCAATGGCCTTTCAAGTCTAATACCATGATATTACCCTCAAAGGAAAGCTAAACTTTCCCAGCACCACGAGTAATCCAGCTTTCATTACACGGACAGTCTGAATTTCATCCGGCCTGACAGGTGAGCACGGTGAAAACCCACACCTTTGAGGTAGCTGCTTTTCTCCTTGTTTTCCCTTCATTTGAATGGGAGACGGTAGGCCAGAGGGACTGTTTTTTGGCTTTGAATGTGTTGAGAGAGAAAGAGAGGAACTGTTGCATAGGATTGCCTGTATGTTTATGTGAGCTTCTGACTATGTGTCTCTCCACAAACTCCAACCTGATGCAGAGTACCTCCAACAGGATCAGCTGAAGGTGGAGCACTAGAGCCCCCCCCCCTCCCATCAGAGAGAGGTTTTTAAACTAGCATCTCCTGACAACTCAAACTAGATATCTGTCAACTTGAGAAGGAACTCAAAAGGGAACTCCAAAACAAGCTCTAGAAATAACTTCACACAATTCCAGGAGACATGGTGAAAGAGCATCACCACTATCCTGCTGGCTCGGAGGTGTAAGTAATCGATTCATCCCAATCGGAATGAGAGACAGCGTGCTCTTAAAACACAAGATGGGGGTCAAACCTTCCCTGTGACCTTCAGAAAAACACTTCACAAAAAAGCATGTTAGTGTCCTGACGTTCAGGGGCCAATAGGGAAACTCTGCCTCATGAAGAAAAGCAAGTTTGAATGCATGAATCTGTACATTGTGTGCAATAATGAATGTCTATTCATCATGCCCTTGGCGTGAGAATGAATGACACCGAGCACAGATCTATATTACTGATGAAAGCCATCTAACCTGGAAGGAGAAGTCTCTTTTAGGAGGATAACATGTTTGCATAAATGAAGTTAACTCAAATGTGAACACGCATGCCTTGTTCTGTTTCTGGATTCCAACCAGCAACCTCTGTGGCTGCAAATAAAGCGGGATGTCGTAATGCAGCAAAATCAGAGATATTCTCTGTGGATTTTTCTTTTTTTAAATCAAACACAATAACAATCATTCTGATTCTTCAATTTCCTATGTGTACGTCTGTTCATGTGTGTATTAGCTTTTTCTATGTGTGTGCACTTATGTGCTCATGCAGCGAGTCAATAGAGACAGAGAGAGAAAGAGAGAGAGAGAAAGAGAGAATGAGAGATAGAGAAAGAGAGAGAGAATGAAAGATAGAGAAGGAGAGAGCGAGGGAGCACAAGGGGGATTGGATTTGTTTGAGTTCCTAATGGCTGCTTGCAGATCCTCCAGCTCTGTGTGACAGATTCTCATTCATCATGCATTGGGGGGGGGGGGGGGGGGTGTTGGAGGGATGGTGTGTGTGTGTGTGTGTGTGTGTGTGTGTGTGTGTGTGTGTGGTGGAGGGGGAGGCTCTGTGAAGCGTCTCCCAGCTCCTTCAGGTGAGGAGGAGGAGGAGGAGGAGGAGGAGGCTGTTGACGATTCCCTCCAAACTTGTGACAGGCTCCAGCAGGGGCCGGCAGGCTGGTGGAGGTGCTCTGCGCTGCGGCGTGTGTTGCCGTGGCGGCGCGGAGCGCTTGCGGGCGCCGCGTGATTAATGCTATTGAAGATAATATTATTGGCACAGCTGGCTGAGCCTGACAAGAAATTCCTCACTCACGCGCCGCCTCGCTTTCCCGTTCGCTCGCTCGAGCGCCTCGCCCGGTCGCCTACGACCACATCACCCTCCTCCCCTACCCCCACGCACCAACCCCTCCTCCACCTCCTTCCCAGAAGCACAGCCGCCCCCCACCCCAGCACCATTTTTTGGGGTGGTGACAGAAGATTTGCGCAGGACAAACTAGCTTGTCACCAAAGGACAAGCCAGCCAGCTGTTAAGGTATTGGAGGAACATGACAGATCACTATGTTTTACCTCCGCTTAATTCACTTATTAAAGGGCCAGGTCTCAAATCAGCTGTCACTGTCAAATCAGTTGTCACCACAAGGAAAATGTGTCATGTTCCACTTCCTCTACCAACATCACACGTTAAAAAAGACCAAGTCTCTCACACTCACGCACACACATGTCTGCAGGCTTGTGCATACCCAACACACACACACACTCGCACACACGCAAAAAGTGCAGTTTACGCACAGAATATACAGTATATTTCATTCTACAGAAACACAGACACACATACAAATACAGACACACACACACACACACACACACACACAGACATACTCGCAAAATTAAGACAACACACACCACACACACACATGAAATTTTTTTGCACAGTATATACACCATATAAAATATATTTAATTCTACAGAAACACAGACACACATATACAAACACACACACACACACACACACACACACACACACACACACACACACACACACACACTCCTCCTCAATCGCCTTGTCCCAGCTTATCCCTCCCACCTGCTGTCGTTGAGTCCATGTAAATCACACAGATGGCACCAGAGACTGTAACGGGCCTGAGAGCATTCACACCCGCGGCTGCAAATGGAGATTTAAAGTGCCCTGGGTGCCACTGACGCCACACACAATGACTACAGGAACAGCACTGCCAAGTGCAGCCGTGCCATCCATCCAGGCCACTATTGTTGATCCTAAACAAGCTATTTTGCTTGCATGTAAGATGATATATAAAGGGAGAGAAGCAAGATGGAACTACAGCAAAACCGGGGAGAGTAAGTGTTGGTGGTTTATAGATTTACCAGTATCTGTGGGCACAGGGGCAGCAACTGCTTGTTTTGTGTGTGTATAAGTTTATACTGTGTGTGTGCATTTGGTGGTGTGCTCTTCTATGTGTATACATTTGTGTGCAAATACAAATGTGTATCGGGTATTTAAGTCTGTGTGAGTAAGGGCATGCATAGGTGTGTATGTGTGTGTGTGTGTGTGTGTGTATGTGTGTGTGTATCTCATTACGTGTCTGTGCGTGTGTGTTCATAATCAAGTGCCTGGTGGAAAGGCGGGAGGCAAATTTGCCACCCTGGGTCCGAGAAGCATGAAAAACACATCTAATGTGTGACTGCTGCTGTTGTGTTGCTGCATGCAATCCTGATTAGGGAGGAGACAGACGGGGAATAACTTGGCACTCACACACACTCACGCACACTCTCTCACACACATGCACACACACACACACACACACACACACACACACACACACACACACACACACACAACTTCCCACAAACAAAAACAAATACACACTTCCCATAAACAAACAAATACACACAAACAATCACACATGCACAATAAAATAAAGCGTTTAAGAATTACTGGGATATCTATCATTTCTTTCCTAACAGTGTAGACGTAGGTTTATGTGGTGCTCCACAACTCAAAATAATCCATTAATGTCTTAAGCCATTACATTTACACAAATCAGACAAACTATAAATGGACATAAACACAGCTATGCTTGAGAACACACACATTGGATAGCTTTCAGGACTCATACAATGGGATACCATCATAATACCATTTATAATCCTTTTAGTGTTTGCCTTTTTATTGGCCTGTGCCATTAACGTTTGTCATCATTTGGAACAGACATAAAATCTACTTGTCTGAGTCTGACACAGGACATTCACTTATATTTACAGTAACACTAATCATGGATGTTTCCAGTATCATCATTTTCTTCACAGAGCTACTTTGACTTCAGTAGAACGGAAAATGTCTCCTTCCTCCCTTGCCTTTAAAGCGTCCATCTTATTCGCCATCAATCAGCACATTTCAACCTAACAAAGTCTTCCCTCTGCTTCTCCCAGCCAATGAAAAACACCTTTTCACTTAGCACTTCCTCTGTCTTCTCCAGGAGGCAGCGTTCCCCTTTCACCACAGCAGCGACCCCCCTCTCCTCCCACAACTAATCAACCAATCAGGAAATGATGTCTGCAGCGGCTCTAATGAAGCACAGAGACAATTCCCACATTCATCTGGAAGAGTGAACGACATCATGTCGAGAGACTGCTCTCTTTGCTACCGCAGTGACCCCCAAGCAGCCGTAACCAAACACACACGTGCCACTCTCTAACAGAGGGAGGACGACCTGATGTTGCAGCCATGATCTGGGCACATCCCCAACTCACCCCACCCCACCTCTCTCTCTCTCTCTCTCTCTCTTTCCCTCTCTCTCTCCCCCCTCCCTCCTTCCTTCTCCCACCCCAAAGCTCGTTGTAATACAAATCTTTATTTGGTCTTGTGATGCTGACAGGTCAATTGAACAGAATGAGTCTAGTTTATGATGCAGTTGTCAGAGCCGCTTAGGCCGGGAGTCTGTTTATCTGACTGGCCGAGACATTCCAACAATCTTTCTTGCGAACCCGTGGCACCTCGGGGTTAATTACTTCACCAATTTGAGTAAATGGCATGCCATAGTCCCATCTGTCTCCATTAGTCCCCCACTATTTCTCAATTTACGATGACTGGGGTCAAGGCGGCGGGTGCAAAAGGGAAGTAATAAAGCATGAGATTTTATGTTTACACAAATGTGGGAGTCGCCGCATAAATAACGCAAATGTATCTTTCGGAATGGCGTTGAGCGTGCAAACGTTCCGTAATAACACCACTCTTTAAAAGCCACTTCTGCTCGTGTGAGTGTGTGTAAGGGTTTTTTTTTTTGCCCCATGCTTTATCTCCCCTGTCTTGCTTTCTTCCTTAAAGCCCTCTGCACTTGTTGTCCATGGGAGGGGAAAAAAGGGAAGTGTGCACTAAAAGCTAACAAGGCTGAGAGGGGTAATAAATAGACGGCGTGTGGCCCTGCTTCTCCGCACCCGGCTGGATTTACATGACGAGGGCGCTGATGCTTCTCCATCATTTTGGTCATGGAGGAGGGGAGAGGGCCGACAGAGGGGCCCCCTTGGGATATTCAGCCCAGTTTAGTTTAGTGCTGCTGCTTTTGGGCTGAGAGGCTGCAGTCTCTGCCTTCTGCTACTCATATCCAGTGTGCAGTAGGAGGGAGGTATTGATAGACAATTGCAATAAAATCAAATTCAACTATCAATACGCTTTGTAACTACTGTGCAAAATGTAAGATGTTCATGAAGATTTAATGTCATATATTTTTGTGCATTTCAACACATTTTTCTTAAAGAATTTGCTGAAATGACATTGTATACAGGAGTCAACATTTTCATGCCACTCAGAGTACATTTTAGAAATATGACCAATAGAAATATGACCAATATGATCAAATTCTTCAAAATGATTCACACCAACATTCTGCACATACACACAAACATATGTACAGAGATGATTCATAGCCAAGTCCTTTATCCAAACAAAATCAAGAATATAAAAATAGAATGCATGACTAAAGCCAGATCTTTGTGACCCCCCCTCCCCCGCCGTCCATAGTGCAGGAGTAGATGTGTGGGGTAGGAGGGGCAAGAAAGGGCAATTAATTTCATAGCAAAGCAAATTCAGCCAGTGGTTCAGGCTCTGTTGGATTATTAGTCCAGGCCTGCCTGCCTCTGCCAGCTCCCTGAGGATCCATACATTGCACCGTTAAAGATGACCTTGCCAAGTACACTAAACTGCTAACTTTATGTTTCTCTTGGCTACACCACAGCACACACACTTCAAAAACACACACGCATACACACACAGAACCACACACACGCACACACAGCCCTGAAACAAAAAAGGGGGGAATTTTATTTGTACTGAAAACATTATAAAGACAGAGCAGGGGGAAAAAAGACATTTTTGAAAAAGAACAGAGAGAGGGGAAAAACACACATGCGCTCCCTCACAGTGCACTGCACACCCATCCTCCGCTTCACATTGTCCCAGATTTGGAGGTTGTTGAGATATTTTTTAACCCCCTTCTCCTCCATCTCTCTCTCTCTATTTCTCTCTCTCTCCCTCTCTCTCTTTCTCTGCTCGTACACACAGCCTGCTCTCGTCTGGTTGTGTGGGAGTTGCGAGTACGCTGGGCTGGAAGACGCCGGCGTGTGTGTAAACAACAAAGCAGCTGTCATTTAATCAGCTCATCTTTAAAGAGCGAGGGAAGAGGGGAGAAGAGGAGAGGTGAGGTGGGACTCTCCTGCTCTCTTCTCCTCTCCTTCTTCTCCTTCTCAAGGGCGACGACGCCAAACTTTTCCCTTTTCCCCGTACAAACAACCCGTCAAGAGTGGAGATGGACGACTTCAGTCTCCTCCAAGAAACACACACACACACACACACACAAGCCCTTCCATGTCTTTTTCACAAACACAGCTTTTAGAAAACTTTTGTCGAGGATTACACATTGAAAACTCGGGAGTGTCGCGCGTTTCCACATCCCTCCCTCTTGATCTCCCGACATGCGGTGACTCTTCCCTTCGTCTCTCGTTCTGGAGCGCAGGGCGACGCCCCTCACCCCACCTCACCCCCTCACCCCACCTTAAGGCGCATTCATAATAGGACAGGATGCTATAATGAAGTGCGACACCGGGGGTTATGGGGGGGATTCAGGGGGAGGGGGGCGGGGGGTTTGAAGCTCACCGAGCGAGTACACTGGTATCGGAAATTACTATTTGTTTTCAATTTAAGATCATACAGATTCGGTGGCACCGCCGAGAGAGGGCAAGGAGTTGATTATTTATGTGGACGCGCTGGCTGACGTTGTTTTCTCTGCCACGCAGACAGACCATTAGTCTCCCCGTCTGGCACACAGCAACCTGCCGGCGACTGGAAAAGTAATGAACTGGGGCGGGGGGGCGGGGGGGTATGGGGGGGGCAAAAGATAAGAAAATAAAATCATCCTTAATTTCACCGGCTGCCTTTGTGTAAACTAATATTTTTTCCACTCCGCCGCCTCTTGATATGTTCGGTGCGGCGGTTGCCAGACGTGAAGCCCTGTGAAAGACGATCTCTCCTCCTCAACCCCCACCCACCCACCCACACACACACACACACACACACACACACACACACACACACACCCTACCGCACCGCACCATCCTCGAAGAACACCCTGAGAATGCAATGAGCTGATCAGTGTGCTGCATTCCCCCCCCTGAGTCGGGAGCCGGGACTGACTGCAGGCTGCCGGCGGCGTCGGTTAGGCCACTTAGTTCTGTCACCGCGATAAATGAAAGAAGCCTCACGAAAATGGAGACAACAAAACAAAAGCTCTCCTTTGATCTCCTCAGGCTTCCGACGTCCTTGACCTCACCCATTTACGACACAAACAACAACAACAACAACAACAGTAGCAGCAGAAAAAGAAAAGAAAAACAGAAAAGAAGAGACAAAGACAAAAAAAAAAAAAAAATCAAAAACAATCATGATTTCCTAACATCTTTATCGCACCAGAAACTATCCAGGAGAAATGCTCGGGAAACCTTTGTTTTTCCCTGAGCCTGTATGAGAACGAATGGGATGAGGCTGCATTAATGAATCTCCCGATACCTGGGCCCAAGTGCCCCCCTTTTCATTCCAAAACAACTTAAGCAGTCAGCCCCAGGACTGTAAACTCCTGTTTTTTTCTTCCTCCTGTAGAAAATCATACAGTTGTGGGTAATGGCCTGTTTGCATTCAGGGGCAGGAAGGCAATTACTTAGCGGCTCATTAAGGTGGCAAATTCGTTAATGCACTGCTAAACACGCCCTAACGAACTGCCGATTTATGTTAATCTCAATACAGCTGTTTCTTTAGCAGGATAAATGCGTTTGTCCGGGGTGAAATTGGTGAAATTGGGGTTTGGGGGAGGAGGGGGTGGTGGAGGGATAAGCAGAAAGATCCAGATCATGAATTTTGTATGGATGATGGAGTGGGAAAGACTTGGCAAGAGTAATGGGAGTTGTAGGATCTCTCATTCTCTCCTCTCCTCTCCTCTCTCTCTCTTCAGCACCGTGTGCCATCACTGTGTTCTGGGGAGACAGTATGAGCAGATTGTGGAGAACAAGCATACACATAAATGCATGTCCAGGTGCGTTACGTTCATGTCCATGTGTTTGCCTGACTGAGTGTGTCAAAAGTAAACAAGTCCCTCCAGGATTTTGCAATCTTGCAATTTTGTAAGTTCACACAAATTCAAGGCTTTCCCGCAATTTCCAGTCGCAATTTTCTATTATTACAAAAAAAGAGAATAAGAGTGTGTGTGTGTGTGTGTGTGTGTGTGCGTACTTTTTACCATGTTTGGGTGTGTCTATATACTTTTGAGTGTCCATATGTATTTGTCTTTGTGTGTGTGTGTGTGTATGTGTGTGTGCGGCAGTGGTCTTTTTTGTCACAGTGTTTCTATACTTTCTTGTCTTATGTAGTGCATGTGCGTTTCTTGTTACTGTCTGGGTGTCTGTGCATTTGCTGTGCATATGTGCTTGTTCCTGATTGTGTGTGTTGTAGCGGTCATTCCAGTACATTAGCATGACAATATATTCGGTTTTATGACTGTATGTGTGTCTCTGTGTGTGTGTGTGTGTGTGTGTGTGTGTGTGTGTGTGTGTGTGTGTGTGTGTATGTTTGTGTGTGAGACCCAGCTCCCTTGGCTCTGATGTGATTTCTCAGTGGCGTGTGTGGGCAGATGGGTAATGTAGTCTCTGAGGAGAGCGTGTCTGCGTGTGTGTGTGTGTGTGTGTGTGTGTGTACTGAATGTGTGTGTGCGAGGCTGGCTGGCTATAGTGGCCCGTGCTGAAGCTGCTAATCAGGCCCATCAGTCAGGCCCGTGCCTGTGCGCGTGTCTGTGCCACCGCCACTATGCAGCCCAGATGGAGAGAGAGCTCGCCACATCACACCGCATCTCACTGCACCGCACCGCACTGCACCGCACCCATCACAGAAGATTACACGCACTCATAAGAACATGGAGTTCGGATATCACACACACACCCTCAAAGAATATAAGAATGTAGTTTTAAAGTAGCACAGATACTTAAAAATGCTAAAATACACAAACACACACACACACACATACAATCAGAGGCACTGCTGCACTATGCCTTAGGATAGCAATATTAGATAGCAGTATTGCATATGTAGATATACTCTACACACGTTTGTGTGTTTGCCAAAGTTCCGAGTATGTGCCGCATCTGTGTGTGTAGTTGCAGAGCAGAACTAATATGGTCATGTCCACACAGAGACTCTGTATCGTTGAGCTTGAGGAAGCCCTGAGAAAAGCATGAGGAGAGTGAGAGAGGCCTTGTGGCACTTAATGAACCAACGGGCGCCCATGTCTCAATTAGTGGGTAATT
Organism: Alosa pseudoharengus; assembly: GCF_046254945.1. Taxonomy (NCBI): domain Eukaryota; kingdom Metazoa; phylum Chordata; class Actinopteri; order Clupeiformes; family Clupeidae; genus Alosa; species Alosa pseudoharengus. The sequence continues at coordinate 13,383,266 of NW_027468680.1, forward strand.
AATGGTGGTGTCACAGCTAATTGCTGGGCTCTGTGGCAGGGCTTATTATTAACTCTTAACAGAAGGACGTGCTTTGATGTACAATACCAACAGAAAAAGACAACAAAAACAAGTGACTTTCTGCTTCAACATCATTCGGTTCTAAGGAACTGACACCTTGAAGATCAAGATTCTCTAGTTCTAAGTTCTAAGAGATCAAAATTCTTCAGTTCTTGATACTACTACTATACAAAGGTACTGATTCTATGTTACTCTTTGCACATTATGGTTATTTTGTTAAGTCAGTCATTGTTTCTTCAGTACTCCTGAAGAGAGATAGCAGTGTAGTGACTGTACCATGAAAACAGTACAGTGGCTCATCGCAGATCAATTTAATGAACATTCTTCTGTGAGATCAGGGCTTGATCTATGCACTGCTCGACAAAACTAGCAGAAGGCTAATCTATATATTGCTATACAACCTTTGAAGAACAATTAAATATCACACTTATACTGAATAATAGCCTGACTGATGATCGTCTAATCTGTAATGTCTTAGTATACTATGTGGCTGAACCTTCTCTCTACGATCGCTCTCTAATTAGAATATGCGACTGCTCTCAAAGTGACAGGGACATGAGACAGAATCATTTTCACTCCCAAATTACTATACTCCAACACACACACACACACATACACACACACACACACACACACACAAACACAAAAGCACGTCACCACTTTGAAACTAATTTGACTTGAGGGGTGTGAACAGAGGTGGTGGTGGTGGTGGTGGTGGTGGGGGTGGGGAGGGTGGTTAAGTGACGTGAGTGTAGTCGCATTGAGAATTAGGCACATATCTGAAACGTGTGAGCGGGCTGCCAGCTCTGCGGTCCCCACGAGCGATCTGTCAGGCCTCGTTCGGTGTCCGTGCCCGCCTCACCCGCCCATGCCCGCTCCTGCGTCTCCTCCAGAGGGCCCCGCAGTGCCCGTGGTGCCCGGCGCTGTCTCTTCCAGGGGGCACCGGGGGAGCAGGGGGAGCTAATTAGACTCTTTAACACACCTAATACCATGTCATACTGTCAGCGCCTCGTGCCGGGGCGCTAAGCCTCTAAGTCCCCCAAGTGCTCCTCCGGTGAGAAATTAGAGGGGAGACAAAAACACAGACGTACAGACAGACACACACACACACACACACACACACACACAGAAAGTAGAAAACAGGAGTTCAGTTACCTCCTCTACACACACACACACACACACACACACACACACACACACACACACACACACCCACCCACCCGCACAGTGGCCTCTGTGGTCCTGTAATGTGTGGCCATAAAAAGATACGAGCGCACTGGCAGATGGGGCACGGAGCAGAGGGATGAGTGTGTGTGTCTGAGGGATACGGCATGATGAAAGAGACAACGGAAAAGGTGTCAGCTGTGCTGGGGTTGGGTTATAGGTAGACACATAAGGGAGGAGGAGCAGGAGAGAGGAGGAGAGAAAGAGAGAGGGAGAGAGAGAGAGAAGGAAAGAAGGAGAAAGAGAGAAAGAGGGAGAAAGAGGGAGAAAGAAAGAAAGAGAGAGAAGGAAAGAGAGATTGGGAGAGAGATTGTGTGCCCGTGTTGTGTGCTGATGTATGTCTGTGCACAGCAGTTAAGGGGGATTGCTTGGTAGAGTAAGTTACCAAGCTAAAGACACATATGTATGCCTCTATGTGTGTGTGCGCGTGTGTGTGTAAGTGCATATAATATATGCTCTTACACACACACACGCACACATAGAGGCATACATACAGTATATGTCTTTAGCTTGGTAACTTACTCTGTGTGCCTGCCTGTGAGTGTATGGCCATACATGTGTGCGCGCACAAGTCAGTGTGAAGGTTCGTGAGAGTATGTGCTCTCATACGTGTGTGTATGCACATGCGAGCGAGTGAATGTCAGACAGAAATAGAGAAGGAGAGAGTGAGAGAGTGAGAGAGAGAGAGAGAGAGAGAGAGAGAGAGAGAGAGAGAGAGCACTGGAGCTGGCAGGAATGAGTAAGGTGAGAGTCCGCCGAGCAATCCATTGTCTTCCACTGCTCTGCACTTTTAATGGCTCCTTAATGTATATTCAGCAGGGCCGGCCGAGCGAGGCCGCGGAGCACGGAGTGGACGCCTGGCGAAGGAAAGCTCCGGGAGCCACTTAAATGATTCAGAGGGAAAAGCGCGGCTTTCATTTAGGTTTGTGCCCTGCAGTCTGTTTATAGTGGTCGATACACTCGTCTGAAGAATATAATGGATTAGCACATCATTCAACAAAGGCCTTCGCGGCCGGCCAGACTTGGGGGCGATGGGGTGTTTGGAGGGTGGGGGGGGGGGGGTGGTTGGGAGGGAAAAGTAAATTACAGTTAGCGGCGGCACTGGGGCCACGCCGGGAGCTAGGAAACATCATATCAGCTCCGACCGCTAGTCTGCCACGGAGGAGACGAGGAGGAGGGAGGAGGAGGAGGGAGAGAGGAGGAACAGAAGAGGAGAGAGGAGGAGAGAGGAGAGGAGGGAGAGAGGAGGAATAGAAGAGGAGAGAGGAGGAGAGAGGAGAGGAGGGAGAGAGGAGGAATACAAGAGGAGAGAGGAGGAGAGAGGAGGAATAGAAGAGGAGAGAGGAGGAGAGAGGAGAGGAGGGAGAGAGGAGGAAGAAATAGGGGTGGATGAGAGGATGTGTGTGTGTGTGTGTGTGTGTGTCTGTGTGTGTGTGTGTGTGTGTGTTGGGGGGGGGGGGGTGGGGTCGGGGTGGAATGTGTTCCGATGAAATAAAACCAATTTAATAAAATAAAACAAAACAATCAGTTAGAAGCACAAGCAGAGAGACACTCAGCTGGAGTTCTCTCTGGATATTTCTCTCTCCCTCTATCTCTCCCCCTCCTCACTCTCTGTCCCTTCTTCTTCTCTCTCTCTCTTTCCCTCATTCTCTCTCTCTCTTTCCTTCATTCTCTCCATCTCATTTGGCTATCTCTGCAGTGATGTAAAAGAAGATCGATCTTGAAAATGCAAAAAGGGTGTGGGGGGGCACCCCCCCCCTTCCCCCATCCTCTCCTCATCAGAGAAAATAACAGCGGATAAAATAACTCTTGCCGCAGAATGCCTTTACTTAACTCTGATAAAGCCGGCGGCTTCCATTAGACGCAGTTCGATTTATTCTCAATTACTCCATGCCCAGCGTGTGCCTACGAGAGAGAAGGAGCTAGAGAGAGTGAGAGGGTGGAGGGAGAGAGGGGAAGAAGAGGAGAGGAGAGGAGGAGGGGAAGAAGAGGAGAGGAGAGGAGGAGGGGAGAGATGGAGAGGAGAGATGTAGATGAGGTGTCCACCTTATCTCATTTCCAGCCTCTTGTGTTTCCTGTCGGAAAACAAATGGGACGCTAGGAACACGTACAATGTTTTCAAGAAATCTGCCTCTCTTTCTTGTCCTCTTTTCTGCTCCTTGTCTTTCTCCCCTTCTCTCCCTCTCTCTTCACTCCTGCTCTCTCTTGCTTCCATTCTTCCCCTCATTCTCTCTCTCTCTCCCCTCCTCTCTTTCTCTCTCCATCTCGTTCTTGCAGTGTTCCATTAAAAGAGTATTGATCGGCACCCCTGTTGCTCGCTGCCCTGAAATGCCATGATAATAAGAGGAGTTAATACAGCTATTCATTTTCATTGAAAGAAAAGGTTGGACACACACTTTAACATTTTGGTCTCTATTCATTCTGAAATGGGCCAATACAGTGGTCGCAGAGGGCTTTAACCACATGCTACGCTCCGACGAGTGTATGCAACATCAACTACATGCTTGCTTGCTTATGTGTGTGTGTGTGTGTGTGTGTGTGTGTGTGTGTGTGTGTGTGTGTGTGTGTGTGTGTGTGTGTGTGTGTGTGTGTGTGTGTGTGTGTGTGTGCGTGTGAATGACTTATAGATTCAGTGTGTTATTACTCAGTAGGTAAAAGTAGGATGTGTATCTACATTACGAAGCCTTTCAGAAGAGACAAGGGTGTGTATCTACATTATGAAGCCTTTCAAAATAGATAAAACGTGACTGAGATACTTGGAATCTTCAGATCTATCATCAATTTTTGGAAATAAAGTTTTTCCAAACCACAGACACACACACACACACACCACACCACACTCTAGCAATCTCTCACAGACAGACATAAATACGCACACACACCAACACACAATGATGTACAACACAACTATTCTCTCGACAACACCCCCTTACCTCGCTCCACGTGTCCATCACAGAGTGGGCTGACTGATCTGGTACTTAGCAAAACATTAAAATACCCACACAAAGCCCTAAATTATTGATGGTTTCTGGTGGCGGGGGATCATGTGGGATAGACTGTGGCTGGACAGGTGAGCGAGAGGCCAAAACTGTTGCTTGTAATGTTTCAGAAACAGCATCCCCACTCTCTCTCCTGGGAGGCTCCACTGATCGCCGGTGACAATCATCCTTCATCAAACTTTCATCACATGGAGTCTGCCACACTCAAAGAGCATTGGAAATCAGCACGGGGAGATGTAATTAACCCGCAGCATTACCAATATCATTATGCCTGAAATAAAAAAAATAAATAAATAAAAAAATAAATCTGAGTGCATTAATACAGAGAGCAGAGAGACAACGCGCGACTGCAGAAGTGGATGGAGAGAAAGTGCATTATTGCATGAAGTGAACCTTGTGATTTTTCAATAATAAAAACCATGACCTGATAGGCTTGGTGTGACACTTGGAGTTCCTGCGGAACATCTAATCTGGCAAAAGAGTGTCTGGAGCCTTGATGATTTCATATGGTGCAACTCGGGGCATATCAGGAATAGGGCCAAAAGTAATGGTACGAGTCAAGATAACTGGTGTCCATTTGTTGCACTTGTTGCAAAAGCCATTCTAGAAATCTACAAAAAAAATGCTAAAAAATGTACCGCACAGTAGTCTATTAAGATTCTCTTTTTATCAAGACTGCCGCAACTTCACTCGGAAATATATATGGCACTTCAATAACCAAATAGCTATTCCGTTTTTTTAAACAGCATTTCAGATTTAAGCTCAGACCATAATGGCCCCTCAATATTGTACACGCCTGCTGATCAAAATTCTCATTACATTTCTTCTCATTCCTACAAATGTGTTACTCAAAAAACTAGAGCCTGTAATCATTCAACACGAAATACGACAAAAAAAAAAAAAGCCAAGCGCCTGCGTGTTCCATTATGTCAGTATTTACTGAGGACCAGAGAGGAGCTGGACGACCGTGTCAGTCATTATAGCGCACATCTCTGCTAATGACCCACCCTCGGCTGTCACTGTTTGGAGATGGCTCTGTGTGAGAAGGTAGAGGTGGGGGTGGTGTTGGGGGTGGTGTTGGGGGTGGTGTTGGGGCAGGTTGGGGGGGGGGGGGGTGACGGGAGGAAGGATGAAACAAAAATAAGGCGGCGTCGGGGAGGCTGAGGGGGTGACATTGGCGAACAGCTGCTCGGGCCTCCCAAAATGACAGCCATTTGCACTTAAATGAAGGGATTTAAACGCTGGCGGCCCATTACCAGTTTGCCATATGTAATCCCACGTCTTTATCCCACATTATATACGATGGAATGAGATCTCCTCGGAGAAGTGCCTGGCTCTTTCTACTCCTCTTCCTGTTCCCTCATCATGTACGTGTGCTTGTTCTCCCTTTCTCTCTCTCTCTGTCACTTTCTTGCTACCCAACCCCCCCCCACCCCCACCCACCCCACCCTCTTCCTCTCCCGTCAGGCTCTGAATGTGGCCTTTCATATCTGATTCTGTCTCCTCCACTGTGGACGAACCTGACATACATCACATCACACTTGCTTGTCTCTGAAGGTTAGAGTTTAAAAAATGGACTTGGACTTAAAACCAATCTCTTTCCCCCCCGGCCTTCTCCTCTCCCTCCACCCTCTCCCCCACCCTGCTCTCTCACTCACTCTTTCTCCCTCTCTTTCTCTCTCTCTCTGTCCTTCTTTCCACTTCAATGAGGGGCATCAGTTACTCTGGTGAACTCCAGTATAGAGATGAAAAACCCTGGGCTACTGAACAGAGCCAAGTGCTAAAACCAGATAAATAAATGAAGACACAGAGAAAGAGGAGCGCTGGCCAGGAATGATGTGCTGGATCGGACAAGGAGATGGTGGTGGTGGTGGAGGTGGTGATAGTAGTGGTGGTGGTGGAGGTGGTGATAGTAGTGGTGGTGGTGGTGGTGGTGGTGATGGTGGAGGTGGTGATAGTAGTGGTGGTGGTGGTGGAGGTGGTGATAGTAGTGGTGGTGGTGGTGGTGGTGGAGGTGGTGATAGTAGTGGTGGTGGTGGTGGTGGTGGAGGTGGTGATAGTAGTGGTGGTGGTGGTGGAGGTGGTGATAGTAGTGGTGGTGGTGGTGGAGGTGGTGATAGTAGTGGTGGTGGTGGTGGTGGTGGTGGTGGTGGTGGTGGAGGTGGTGATAGTAGTGGTGGTGGTGGTGGTGGTGGTGGAGGTGGTGATGGTGGTGATATAGCAGTGGTGGTAGGGCTGGTTTATGTTTGTCAGGTTTGTCAGTAACCTGAGTCTTAGTCTCTGCCTCTCTCCCTCTCTTGGAGTCGGAGACACTGACAGCATTCTCCTTCTGTGCTCGTTACGGCGCAGAGAAGCGCTGCGGAGTCGCATCAGTGGTGTCCCTCTGGCCCCTGGCTGATGAATGGAGGTGGATTAATGCACCCCCTTTCCTCCCTCCCTCTCTCCCTCCCTCCCTCTCTCCCTCCCTCCATCTCTCCCTTCTTTCCCTCCCTCTCTGCCTGGCTGCCTGATAGCGCGCCCTGCATCCTTCTTTTTGCATTCATGCCAGAGTGAACGCCCGGGAATGGATAGAGGTGAGATATCTGCCTTCTGAAAAAGAGAAGAAGTGTGTGAGTGTGTGGTTGTGGGGGGGGGGGGGGGTGGCAACCCCTCTGCTCCTCCCTGAGAAAAGGTGCTGCATTCACAACAGATGACAGCAAAACTCATTCCTCACCCCCCCCCCCCTCTCCCCACCAGCACCACACACTTCATATGCCTCCTATTTGAAAATTAGGGTTGGGAAGGTGGAAGTAATGGTGGTGGATGTCTACATTTTTGCACCCCCCCCCCCCCGACACACACACACACACACACACACACACACACACACATACCCCGCTACACTCCTCATATTGATTCATTACTAATTATCTATCGGGAGGGCTGGAGGTCTGTCGTGCATCATTGCAGGTGCTGGCTAAGATAATGAATGGATGAAGTTATCAGCCTTGTACACAAAGTGGTGGTGACATTTGCAAAATCCTCTAAGCAAATTTCCCTTGCCGTTATCTGCCGTTCAGTTGCGCTACAGAGCTTCGTGCACTCACAGGCTTCATTAACTAACAATAATTAAGTCTCGTTTGTAAAAGCCCGTGTACATAAATCCAGATAACTGTATTAATAGTTTTCTGGGTGTACTATATGCTTTTTGGGGGGGTGGGGGAAGGGGGTTGACAAATTGGGTAGGCCTTCTCACCTGCCCGCTAAACAAATGGATGAGTTATTTAGCTGGAGGAAAATGTGAGACAATGGGAGTTTGCTGATTAATACCTGTTTATTCCTAATTATTTTGGAACATCGTTTATGGCAGTGTCACTGAAATGAGGCTCATGAGGTGTTTTGTGTCTCTACAAACTCTATCACCTAGAAGGCACGGGAGATGACAACAGCCAGAGAAAACTTTTTGATTTTAGACTATAATTCTTATAACTTTATGTCAGTGTTGCTAAAAACAATGCAGGCAGGGAGGCAATGAGGTTTATTAGTAAACGGAATATGTAGTCCAGTCATACGTTTTCCTCAAAGACTAAGATCCTATGCCATGCAAGGGAATCTATTCAAAACCCTCGTAGCCCCCGAGATGCTCTCCCCTGTACTCTTATTTTCCAAAGGCAGAAATTGGAATCGAGGTCGGGCGGCTGGTCGCCACGTCGCCTCCACTCGGCGCTCCCTTTCAGAGCGGGTCAAGCCTCATCCATTATTCTCCGGGGGGCGAGTGTGCGGTCCTCATCAGGGTCTTGTTATATCCTTATATGATGGGTTCCTACACTCTAATATATGGGGAGATTACAAGGGTGCCCCCCCTTCTCTCTACACACACGCACACACACACCCACACACACACACACACACTTTCAAACATGCACATGCACACACATACACACACACACACACACACACACCCCTCTCCACACACATATACACACACACGTGCATGCACACACACACGCACAAACACACACCTACACCTAGACACACACACACACACACACACACACCTACACACACACACACACACGCACACACACACATCGTGCACATCGGCTCCCCTCTCCTCTTTGCTGGGAGGAAATGTCACATTACCGTGTCACTCTGGCCCCTGATGAAAAAGGTTATTACAGGGTTTATGGCCTAGCCAGTGGGAAACAGCCCGCATTGTTCTTAATGAATAACATTCGCCCTTAAAGAGCCAAACTGTAGGGGAGCCCAAACAGTCGCCGCAGGTCCTCGCGCGTACCTGTCTGGCTCCATTTGTTAGCTGATGATGGCGGCCCGCTATTTTTAGGAGGTGAGAGGAAAAGGGGGAGGAGAGAGAGAAAAGTGGATTCAGTGCTGTGGAGTAAACCCATGCACCCATAAGCCATCTATGTGCTTTTACCAGTGAAATGTCTTCTGCAAATATGTCACTTTTAGTAACCATGTTCAGTGATATGAAATGAATACCGGTACATTCTTTTTTTTGTGTTATCAAATATATGTGAAGAGAGAGACCCCAAAATGTACAATTGAATGAGAGGTTAAGAGGTTGATGCTGATGAGCAGGTGGGCATAAATAGTTTTTGCATTTGACTTTGAGAATGCCCATTGACATGGAGCTCCTTGACTTCTCGGGATGCTCCCCTTCCATATGCTGGCCAGTGAATGGTGCCTGAGAGGCTACGAGAGGAGAGATGGAGAGCCCGGCACGTGCGGCCATTTTCAGGGCAGGTGCTTCACATGATTGGTTGTCCAAGGTGAAGGATGGCGTGAGAGAGACAAGGTGAAGTGCGGGCCAAAGTGCACACATCTCTTACCACCACTTCACTCTCCTCCACTGAGATGATATGCAACCACAGTCAAAGACCTGCTTTTATCACAATGACCTTGGTGACCGGTTTTCAAATGCCAGTTGCGTTAAAACTGCTCAAGTCTGGCAAAGTTGGACATGCTTTGTTTTAATAGGCCATCGGCCTTATGCCCATCACCGAATCCAAATCATTCTGATATCATGTATAACGGCACTCTCCTTGGAAACGGCTTAATCACGGCCGTCCAAAAAATCACTGTGTGGTCACGTCTTGTCAGATCAATATCCACTGACCTTCACATTTCATGGCACATAGATCCATGTTTAAGGTTCAGTTTGTGAAGTTGTGGAGCAGCTGGTGAAGAACACCAGCACTGCCCAGGTCAATGGTATGAGTCCAGTGTTGTCCACATTCTAATTAAATGTGAATCGTCCACTGCACACTTACAGTACATGCCATTTATATAAATTAAGCATTAGTTCTATAAGGTTTGACAAAATGAGTGAAAGAAAATATGATCATGAACGTGATGATGGTGCTTCATTTTCTTAAAATAGCAGTGGGCTTTTAGCCGTGTTGAAGCATAAACACAAGCCATTTATCAATAGCATCATTCATTATCTTTGGGTGGGAAAAACAGCTTAGGCTCAATCTCAATTAATCAACAAAATCTTCTCAAATCGTGGTCGATGAAGAGGGCGGAGAGGAGGATGAGAGAGGAAAAGAGAGATCAACTTATCAACGGCAGACAAAACACTAGCTCATCTCCTCGGTCGGAGCTCCTTCGAATTGAGACGTGAGCCGACCGACCGTTCTGCCGTTTTTTTCCCCCTCTCTTTTTCGGATGGAGATATTTCGCCCCCATCTCGGGACCGGATCAAAAGCGCGGTGAAAGCTCGGTGTCAGCACTCCGGAGATGCTTATCAGCCTGATCCGCCTTCAGACATTAATAACCGCCGGCAGACGTCTGGGACGAGAGTGCGCCCATCAGACGGCTGATGCCACTGATGATCTGACAGACTGGGGGTGGGGTTGGTGTGTGTGTGTGTGTGTGTGTGTGTGTGTGTGTGTGTGTGTGTGTTGGGGTTGGTTGGTAGGGATCAGGACAATGTGCTGATCAAAGTGAGCCTCTATGGCCAGAACAGGGATTGCTTTTAAAATGCACAATCACACCCTAATACAGTACATAAAGACAAGCTACATGCACCCTGGAAGCCCACAAAATACCTGACCACACCTGACCATACCTGACCACACCTGACCACACTTACATTATGTCCTAATAGGATCCGAGTGA
>NW_027468680.1:13396171-13411171 GCF_046254945.1 Alosa pseudoharengus
CAACAGTGTTTGTGTGAGAGTATGTGTGTTTTTTGTGTGTTGGGGGTGTGTGTGTGTGTATGTGTGGGTGGGGGGCGGGGGGGGGGGGTGGTACCCAGACAGCGCTGCCCTGCCGAGTACGATAAGGTCACCCTCGGGATTGCTGAGATTATCTCTGTCAAGCACTTGGACAGAGTGTAGTCAAATGATGCATCATGCAGTCATTTTCAGGGGGGGGGAATCAATTTCTTCACCAGGTCGCTATTTGCTTTTCAAAGTGCCCTTGTAGTTTTCTAGGAGCTGGGCATTTATCAATTTAAATGTTGTGAATTGGTAATGGTGTTTTTCTCTTTGCGCCGGTGTCAGGTCGCTGCGCTGGCATTCTCTTCGTCCATCCGCCTATCCTGCCATTGCACTGTGTCATTGTGTCCACTCTACTCTGACAACCCCCCCCCTCCATCCCAAACACACACACACACACACATACACACACACACACACACACACACACACACACACACGCTAAGACACACACATACACACACACACACACACACACACACACACACACACACACACACACACACGCTAAGACACACACATACACACACACACACACACACACACACACAAAGGCTGACTGAACAATTTTCCATGTGAATAAACTTTTGCACAAACAATTATGAACAACCATTACAAGAACACCTGCAAACAATCCTTGTGATTTTAAATACACTAACCACTACTTTTACAGTAACATACTGTACATCAGTGGTCCCCAAACCACTCGTTTCTTCCGAGGGCCAGCTCACTATGCCTGGCTCTAAGAGAGGGCCAGAGACTCGGAGTATATCAACCATAAATAGCTTAGTGCTGTGAACAACAGCATTCTACCTTAGTTGAATATTCCATTACATTTAATCATAGGCTACTGCAATTTAATACCATTGCTAGCTGTGTTTATGTTGCCACCATGCCATATCAGTGTAAAATGTAGCTCAAATGAAATAATACTAATAAAAACACTCTGGGCCCTATCATGACATTCTAAAGTGCATCGTCACTCGTCAAAAGTCTATTCAAATTTAGTAGGATGTCCAGTTCACATTGGGAGGGGTTTCGTTCTCAAAAGTGGAGCGCATGGCGTAACAAGGTGTTCCTAGGTCTTTTAATCAGTCATATGGGTGTGTTTGGGGCGTAACATCATTTTAAACCAATGAGAATGACATCTGTCATTCCCTTTAACGGCGCAACGCGCGATATGTCAAATAAATGCATTGGTATTTTGGCATTCAACGGCGCATTTGAAGGAGGCTGCTTGCGAGACCGTATGGAATAGTCATTCTTAAACCATGCTTTACTAAAACCTAGCATAGCCTTCACGCATTTGCACTCGTCTATTATTTGAACTCATTGGCAAAGTGAAACTAACTTCACCAAGGAGTCAGTCAACGACAAGACAGTTATATGCAGTTACTTTCACTATTGACTGACAATGGGTTACCATAGAAAACATAGGCTGGAAAAAGCAACACTTACCCTAATGTTGCTCAAATGAAATAAAACAACATTTATCCTGCAGAGGAGTTGCTTATATCGTGACAGTGCGTCTTCAGCTGTGCTCCATTGTCTCTCGCCTCTCCCCTAATCACTTTTAACCGTCATTACCAATTTGCAAATGATGGTGAATAACTACTCATCGTGAGATGTACAGTATTTCGTAATATCTTTATTCTAATTATGTTTACCATTGTAATTGTGCAATTTGTAATGCTTTGCATGGACGTGCGCTGGTGTGCGTTCATGAATGATAGAAGGATGGTGCGTGCACCTGCCAATATGACTGTTGACATGCGCTCTTAAAATAGCATATGAACAACTCGCCATTGACTTCTGACCAGGTTTAGGTGGTGTATGATAGCGATTTTTAGACAATGCGCCAGGTCCCTCCCTAGGTTGTTAATTGCCACACCCCTGGGCGCAATGCTTAAAAAATAAAGGTGCAAAATAACGAATTCAACTTCGCGCCGGTGAATAACGAACTTTACGCCATGCGCTGGTGACCGAAAATACAGCCCTCTGTTTCTTTGCATACATAGCTCAAGTTGTGAACAAGCAATATCCTACAAATAATTTAAAGTTATCAAACTATGACAGTTTTATGAAGTGCTGGCAAACACATCTGAAATGACCACCATTCTAACTTTCACTCACCTGATGAGAACTTTGAACTCTGTATGAACATTTGAACGTGTGAATAAAAAATAGAAATAATTATCCCAGAAAGTCCCAGAAATATGACTTGAATAGAAGTTAGTTAGTTATAAACAAATAATTGATAAACGTTTAGAATACTTTGAGCACTGATGCAGTCAGCATAGGCCTCTTACATTGTTTGCAGGTAGGCCTACATTTCATTCCGTTTTCGATGGCAAACGCGAAACAGCGCCAAAACAAAATCTTCTGGATTTGAGTGCGGCATTTGACACCATTGATCATAGCATCGTAATTCACCGCCTTGCGAAGTGGGTGGGTCTCTCTGATAATGCTCTAAACTGGTTTCAAACCTACATTACTGGCAGAGATTTTTATATCAGTCTAGGAGATCATGTGTCTGAAAAACATGACTTGCCTTTTGGTGTGGCCCAGGGGAGCTGCCTTGGTCCCCTGCTATTTTCCCTATATATGCTTCCATTGGGAAACGTCATAAGTCAGCATAATGTAAACTTCCATAGCTACGCAGATGATACCCAATTGTATATTTCTGTGGAGCCAACTAACACAGATGGCCTTTGCTCCCTCACTGCATGCCTAACCTCCATTAATCAGTGGATGAGCAAACATTTTTTGAAACTAAATGATGACAAAACAGAGGTACTTTTGGTTGGACCAAAACTAAAGCGAGACATTGTTCTTAGTAATCTGGGGAACTTGGCGCACCAGGTCAAACCAAAAGTAACAAGCCTCGGTGTCATCTTAGATGCAGAGTTAAGTTTTAAGCCCCATATCAGTAAAGTTACTCAGACAGCCTATTTCCACCTGAGAAACATTGCGGCCCTTTTTAACTCAACAAGATGCAGAAAAACTAATTCATGCCTTTATCACTAGCAGGTTAGACTACTGCAATGCACTTTTCACTGGTCTTCCCAAAAAACATCTAAAGAATTTGGCACTCATACAGAACTCTGCGGCTAGACTTTTAATTAAGACCAAGAAGAGAGAACACATCACCCCTGTGTTGGCTGAACTGCACTGGCTCCCTATTTCCTATAGAATTGATTTTAAGGTTATGTTAATAACTTACAAAGCTCTGAATGGCGTAGCACCTTCATATATCTCTGAGCTTTTAATATCTTATCAACCACAAAGGAAACTTAGATCATCCAATTCTAATCTTTTAATCGTACCCAAAGTGCTCCACAAGCAAAGTGGAGAAGCGGCTTTTATCCATAAATGCCCCAAAACTATGGAACACCCTGCCTCTGTACATCAAGCAGGCGAGTTCAGTAAATATTTTTAAAAAAGATCTGAAAACATACCTGTACAGGAAAGCTTTTAGTTAACTCATCTTATCCTGTAGACTACTTTTTCAGATTATTCTACATCTGCTGCCATTGGAGGGCGCAGCCAGCCAGAAGCAGATGGGCTCCCCCTATTAAGTCAGGTTCTGCTCAAGGTTTCTTCCTGGAATATGGGAGTTTTTCCTTGCCACAGTTGCCATATGGCGTGCTTATGGGGGGTAAAGGGTTAAGGCTGCCAGTCTTATGACATGTTATTTTCTATATTTTTGATATGTTGCTGAGTGGATCATAAACAGCCCCAGCAATGAAGAAAAGTGATAATGACTGACTGACTATTATTGTGTTACATGCTTCAAATGTAAAGCACTTTGAGCTGCATTCTGTGTATGAAAGGTGCTATACAAATAAAGCTTATTATTATTATTATTATTATTATTATTATTAATAAAACAACCACCGGTGGACAAAAGGAGTATTACATGTGTACTGTTAAGACTCGCCATAGAGAATGAATGGGGAAATTACGGAGGTTATAGTTTGACGATGTCGTACTCCCGTGCGGGCCAGATGCTATATACCACGGACCACCCAAAATGAGTTGGCGGGCCGTAGTTTGGTTGTACATTCACAACAGTACCCTCCGCCACACCCTTGCAAACAGCACTGAGGTAGGGGAATAAGACACAGAGCAGACAGTAACAGTAATGATGCCCGATGGTAGTGATGATGGGGGTGGAGTTCCATGGCGCCGTGACATGACGGGCCCCACCAGGCTGCTTCTTATTCCCTTCCCTGGCGCGGTGGTGGCGAGGTAGTGCCAGGGGCCAGAGGGCGCGTTGGAGTCGTCTCAATTAAACAGGGTCTTCCCCGCGCCCTCCGACGCCCGCCAGCCACCCTGCTCACCCGCCATGCAAATGCCCGACCCCGCCAGAGCCACAACACCATAAATAAAAGAAGCCTTATTACCCATTTAGCAACACTTGGGAGCCAGGCCACTAAAGCGCTGCCTTATATATGTATGTATGTATGTGTCTGTGTGTGTGTGTTTGTGTGAGTGTGTGTGTGTGTGTGTGTGTGTGTGTGTGTGTATGTATGTGTGAGTGAATTGGAAATAACAATGAAACCATTAATGTTTTTTCTGTTCGGGAGATTCCTAGGCACCTAAGTAGCATGTGTTAGATTTTTTATTTACTGCCGAGGCATGCAAAGGATTTCACTGTAAATGCATTTAACACAGGTCATAATAAAATAACTATAATAATAATGTCTACTACAATGTCTCCTTTATAATACGGCAGTATGATGTGAAATGAATTGCTTTGGAAATTACTAGAAATTATGTGTAACACTTCCTTCAAAGCAAGAACAGAACAAGAAACAATATCGAACATCCACACAGTAACCTGCAAACTGAATAATTCCATGTTCACCTGAAACTGAAGGCTGAGAGAGTGAAAGGTCTGCATTCACTGTCAATCCCAGGTGAGAAATAAAAGAGATAGAGAGAGAGAGAGAGAGAGAGAGAGAGAGAGAGAGAAAGAGAGAGAGAGAGAGAGAGAGAGAGAGAGAGAGAGAGAGAGAGAGAGAGAAAGTGAGTAAGCCCAGTGGGGGAAATGAAAGAAAAGGGTCCAGCAACTAAACAAGTCTTGGTGGATAAAGAAGAGAGGGGAGAGAGGAGTGGAGAGCTGATCACCCAACAAAGATGTGACAAGGTGCTCAGTGTATTTATGCAAATGCATTCACCACTGCCCATCTCGGCGCTGGCAGGGGAATAAGCAGTGGATGGGGATTTGGGAGGGGTATGAGGGCTTTTGGGGGCGGTCCCAAATGGCTCAGCATCCCAAATAGGGTGGAGAGTGGGGGGGGGGGGTTGGATGAGTGAGTTGGGGAGTGGGGGGGGGGGGGGTTAAAGGAGGCAGGATTTCGCCTGGCTTTTAGATGGCTATGTGTAGTCCTCACTTCCCCGGTCACTTAAAGCCAAAGCAGATGTCTACATTCAATTCCAAAAGCACAATTGGAGAGGGGCTCTTTCTCTCCCTCTCCCTCCATCCCCTCGTCCTTCCCCTCCATTGCCTCCCCTGGGTGGGGGAATAGGTGCCGGAGGCAACCGGGTCGAACCGGGGGCCTCTTCCAGCAGAGAGGGACAGGAAGGGCTTCGCCTCTTCGCGTGACAGAGGGACACTTCACTTGCAAACACACACACACACACTCACACACACTCGCACACCCATGCACACATGCGCACGCACACACATACACACACACACACACACACACACACACACACACACACACACACACACACACACACACACACACACACACACACACACACACACAGGGCCTGGAGAACTTCCAGTGCCATCATGCTGCCAGGGGCTATGGCACACACACACTGATGTGTACACGCATACACGGACACACACAAAACGATAGAGAGAGAGAGAGAGATGGAAAGAATGAGTGAGAGAAAGGAAATGAGGGGATACAGAACACACACACACACACGCACACACAACTAATTCACACACGCACACACAGTAAAACAAAACAGCGGACATGGCGGATGCCTCCGCCATATGGTGCATAATTCGCCTCAGCCTCCCTTTCTCACTCTCTTCTCCCCCTCTCCTTCTCTCTCTCTCTCCCTCCCTCTTCATCCCCCCATCCCCTCAGTCCGGTACAGTAGCATCCGTGCTTTCTGGGAACAGCCTGGTCCGGCTTTGAGACGCTGCCTGGAACGGCTGCTTAAAATCTCAGCCCTCGGAGGCAGACCAGGAGACTCAGATGCTGCCGGATTCCAGATGTATCAATTTCCTTGGATATCCAGTCCATGCGAGTGCATATGCCGCACTGGCAAGGGCTAGAGGAGTGCCGGAGTGTGGCCGCCTTCCAGGAGCTAATATACTTTTGGCCGGAATAATGCAATTATTATTATTTTTTCTCCCTCCCAGCTATCGGGCCTAAGCAGACAGAGCCATCTGTTGTACAAAAGCAAACATACACATCTCAATTACGGAACAGACAGGCGCGCAGTGGCCAGGACCACGCCTCGGAATCATTCACGCAGGGGGGGGGGGTTCACACTCAAAGAGATACCCCAGCCTGTGAGGCTACTGTAGTCTGTTAATGCCGTGTGCGAGCAATCAACATGAAGATTATATATTTTGCACATAAGGGATATTGGATACTGACACAAATGGATACAAATGAAATGGTGGTGCTCAAAAGATCATATTTTAGCTACAAAAAGAGGTAGAGAGAGCTATTTTCTGTGAAGGAATTTGAAAGATGAACAGGTTTTTTTATTTTTTTAAAAAGATGAAAAATGGCCACATATGCCCATTCAAATGCCGCATCTAGAAAAAATGATTGTGGGCATTTGCAAAACAAAACTATTGCTAAATGGCCATCTGTTTCATAGAATTACTGGCCGCGCCATCCATCGATGCACCTACCGTTTAAACGAAACAAAAAAAAAGCAGCCTGTAGGGTCTGTACTGAGAGCACAGAGGCATCAGACCCCGTCCTCCCAGCATACACACACACAGTCCACACAGCTCAATCGGCTGCCACGTCGGGTAGCTGAGGAGGAGCAGTTGGGAGTCGGTGCGGGCGCTTGTACGCCATCGAGACGGCGGGGTCCGCAGACACGAGCGCACGAGCAAGCACTCGGGCTAACAGCCTGTTCAGTGCACCACAAAACATTAATTCAACAACGGGGTGGTCAACAGCCCCCGAGGAAAAAGCAATTTACAGTCCTCCCTTCGCTCCATGAAGGAGAGGGGGGGGGGGGGAGAGGGAGAAATGGAAGGATAGAGATTTGAGAGAAGTGGCAGGGCTTTTGGGCTTATGTAGCGGGAAAAAAAAGGGAGAAAAGGAACTTTCAAACAGAGTTTCATAAGTTTGGCAAGGTCTTGCTGAGTGAAACATTGTGTACAGATCACTCAGGCTCCATCATGTCTTGTGTCAGGCTGTGGGACAACAGAGCTGAACACAATTGTGTGCCATTTATAATTATACACATCACATGTCATCTCAGCCGGAATCATCTGGAAAATGACAGCCGGTTTGCGTGTGGAGAAGATTCCATTAATTCTCACAAAATAAAACCGCAGGAGGGGCTGAGGAAAGAGTTAAAAATCGCTGATAAGATCGTTAAAGAGTGCTGCACTGCACCCATTTTGTAGACACATGGACACACACACACACACACACACACACACACACGCAAGGCTGCTGAAAGCTGGGATGATTGAGCCGCCGAGCTGAAAGGTCAGCCGATCGACTGTGGCCCTACTTAATGGGGAGAGCATAACTCTGGCCCTGAATGTGTAATGGTCACATCATTAGCTGTTTGAATATCAGCCGCTCAAAGACAAGAGCTGGAGATACGGGACGAGAGATAAACTAAAAACCCCCTTCGTGTTAATGTCTCAGCGCTAACGCCGCTAATGGCCTCCGTCTGTGTGTGTGAGTGTGTGCATGTGTTTGTGCAGACATGTTAAGAGACGGGTTGAGTTGTCGTGGCACAAAAAAAAAAAACCTGAAACAAACCATTATTTACAGAGTACAAAGGAATAAAAGAGCATTTCACAGGGTTTGTTTTCCTTTGAGATCCAGCTGTCAGCTGTCATTCACCTTCTGCATGTCTCTTTTAGGGTAGGCCAGTATTATAATGTCAGGTGTCAACAATCAAATGCATCCAGATGACATGCCCTCGGCAAACTTCTAAAAACACGTATTCATAAAGGAGCGGAAAAAAAATAATCAAAGTTCGACAGACAATTCTGTAACTTTTACGATAAAGAGTGGGAGCGGAAACCTTTCTGCAGGAAAGTGCTTTAATTACACTGTGAGTCTAACTAATGACTTCATTAACATTACGTTTGATATGCAGAAATTCCAGACGTTGTATAAGGGGGTGAAAATCCGCTTACATCAATCTCCTTTAGATAGTCTGCCACCATAAAAATCATAACCTTGTCAATTTGTAAAGGCTTAAAAACTGATCTAATTAAAGTTGAAAATAATTAAGTATGTCATACACATTTTTTTCCGGTGCGTGTGTGAAGGGGGGAGTAGTCTATAGATTAGCAAGCAGAAAGGTTCACAGCAATTAAGACCATGGGGTTTCAAGAGTATCAGCAATACTGTATTAGATAACACAACTAAGTCGAACCAAAGACTGTACATGCAAATTATCTCCAAACTAACCTTCTGACTGCAGATAATACTACATGAAAAAGATAATAGCAACATATTTTTCTCCAAAAGTTGTAGGGATGACTTAAGCAACTAATCAATTATTTGATAAAAATCATCAATCAATTAAAAAACACTCCTCATTTAAATTTTCCGGTTGCTTGAGGAAAATAAAAAGTTCATTAGTTTGATGAATTTAGTGACGCAGATTTGACGGCAAATTCTGTGTGACGCCCTTCTCACGTTCTTTAGAGTTGACTCATTTTTTATTGTGTCCTGGGATAAGGTGCATCTTCAGCACCTGACGCATCAGAGAAGCGATAACTCTTCTGACGTTCTTATCCGTCTTATTCCAAACTGCATCAAACTCACGCCACTCGGAGCACTGGACGAGTGATCCTCATCGAAAGCAACAGCATCATTCTGGCATGTCAGCTGCCCGACTGGGACGGGCAGAAATCAAGCCTGTCACCGCCCCCGTCCACCAGCCGTCATGTGCCGCATTTCCGGCACGCTGCCAAACGATGGTGACAATGACAGTGCAAGGGGAGCCATGGCGACAGCACCATCATCAATGCAAAACGTGCGCGCACATGTGTGTAGTATGTATATGTATTTGTGTGTGTGTGTGTGTGTGTGTGTGTGTGTGTGTGTGTGTGTGTGTGTGTTGACAGCCAAAGCGACGTGGTCAGTGCCTAATCTCCTGTTAGCCACGGAGATGGAGTGGCGCTGGACGGAGCCGTTAGCCCTGCTCAAGGTCACCCTCTCTTCATCTGACCTTACCCATCACTCGCTTTATTGATATGTAGTGCCACTGGGCGCCGGCCAATGGGCGCGGTGAGGCAGGGAGTGTGTATGTGTGTGTGTGTGTGTGTGTGTGTGTGTTTGTGTGTGTGTATGAGTGTGTGTGTGTGTCTGTGAGTGTGTAAGTGATAGTATGGGTGAGAGTATGTGTCTGTGTGAGTGTGTGTGTGTCTGCTCTGTGTTGTGTGTGTGTGTATGTGTGTGTGTGTGTGTGTGTGTGGGGGGGGGGGGGATGACAGTGTCAGCATCCCGATGAGGGAGACGGACCCCCCCGCTCTGATGAATATGCAGTGCGGGGGAAAAGGCTGCGAATTAAACACGAGCCAGCAAGCTGATGGGATTTTAAATGAGCACTAATTTGTCTGAATCCTCCTCTGCACAGCGGCAGGGACGAGGGAGCGAGCCAGTGAATGCATAAAATAAATAAATAGGTAAATAATAATCATAAATAAAGAGGGAGAGGGGGAGAAGTAAACAGCACGGAACTCTCTGCGGTACTCACCTGTGAGAGGCCCAGGTATATGGACACCGTCTCTGAGATGTACAAAAATCTCCCCTCTTTGTTTAGTGCAAATACAAATCCATCCAGGGACTGCAGAGAGAGAGAGAGAGAGAGAGAGAGAGAGAGAGAGAGAGACAGAGAGTGAGAGGGAGAGAGAGAGAGCGAGAGAAGTGGGGGGGAGAGAGAAGTGTCAGAGAAGCAGCAACAACAACTCTCTTTTTAAAAAAAGAAAAAAAAAACCAGCAACATCCCATGAGTAGACCACTCTTGGTGATCATTCCAAATTTGAAAGTTTCCACATCAATGAGCAAATAACACAAACATCAATTACAGAGAAAAAAAAAAAATAATAATAATAAACAACAAAACTGGGAATTCCACAAACACAAACATGCGTGCCGACGCCTAGTTAAAATGTCTAATTTACATGCCATCGCAACCTTTAATTTATTCTTTCTCACCCTGTGTATTATACATACATAATGACAAGCAACCCCTACATAAATTTCACGCGTTCACTATAAAGCAATCGGAGGAGAGGCACTTGTGCACACCCCGTGGATCACGGCAGGACGCTCCGACTCCGGTCTCCAACAGGCAACAATTAAGGCCCGGAGGTCGGCGAGGTTAATTACATATTGTCCCCCGCCAACGCCAACGCCAAGAACTGACGGGGGCAGCAGAGGCGGGGACGCGCGGCAAAGCGGAAGGGGTAAGTAACAAATGTACTGGAGGCGAGAGAAAAAAGAGCCGCCAAGCAGGAGAGAGAGAGAGAGAGAGAGAGAGATGGAGGGGGAGGGAGAGAGGGAAGGAGGGAGGGAGGGATGGAGAGAGAGAGAGAGAGAGGGAAGGATGGATGAGGAGAGAGGGCACAGAAGGGGAGGAGAGGAGTGAGGGAGAAAACAAGGCATTGTAGGCAATGTCACTGCCGATCTGATCACCTTTTTATGCAAAACAAAGGGGCTATGGCTGGCTGGCTGTTCAGATTGAGAGTATGTGTGTGCGTGTGTGTGTGTTTGGAGGTTGGATGTGTGTAAATGCCTCTGTGTGTGTGTGTGTGTGTGTGTGTGTGTGTGTTTTAGCTCTCCATTTATTTGTGAGTTAAAAGCGGTGGCAGTGGCAGCTGGTGAGAGGAGAGTGGTCTCCACCCGCTGATAAAACAGGCAGGCCCGGGGCTATTTACAGCACACTGATACACGCCTGACAACCGACGCTCCTAGGGAGCAGAGCGCCACCTCCCCAAACACACACATCTGCCACCCCACAGTCCACACTACACACAGACACAGTATACTACACACTTGCATAGTACATACTATGCATACGGTAATACACACTAACCCTAATACACATTATGATTACTCCAGTCTAAATAATCACCACGTCACCTACTAAAACTACTTCAGTACATGCTGCATATGTCCATAGTACGTGCTATGTGCCACATAATGCATGCTATTGACAATACATACATGTACTTAATGTTACCACCCCCAAGATATCAGTACAAAATGCACTAAACAACTGTGAACTACTTGCTACACCCACAGGGCATAATATAGATCATTAAGACAGGCAGACTACTCAAATAAATGAAACAGTTTTACTAGCTACTAGCTAAATACTACCTTTTGACCTACTAAACTCCATCACACACACTGTGCACTACTGCATACTGCATTACTGCAATTGTCAAACAACATGGCACCCTTCACTCCATTGTACTTTCACTAGACTGCATCTCCTACTGTAACACACATTCTGTTGCTGACACAGTGCTAGCAGCAACACCGAAACCCAAGCAGCAGAAAGAAACACAGACAGACATAAAGACAGAGAACAGCCTAAGGACCTACATCCCACGCCAAGGAAGAAGTGTGCATTTCCTATGAATGTATGAAATGCAGGAATTCTTCAGCTGTCCCCTAGATACCTAGGAATGTGAAGCTAAAATAAATGTGGGGGAAAATATATATTCCTTCACCTGTAAAAGCACCAGGAGAAAGTGGTATGTTTGGTTTAAGCTTTCTCTCATAGCTTTAGGCCATGGAGAGCTTTCTTCCCCCAGTGGATGTATCTGACAGCATATGGAGAAGCATAGCTTGTAGTCCGGCTCACGGAGTATAAACATGAGAAACAGCACTTACTGGGGACTGGAACTGCAAAGGGCAGAATATTGAACTGGTCTTAAGAGGTTACCAGGTGTCTAGTATTATTATATGCACCAGGCTCACAAAAAATATCCTTTATCTGATATTAGTGGAGGAAGCCAAACGCTGGATGAGAGAGTGTTTTAGCAGAGCAATCAGCCTACGGCTCAATCGTCTCTCCCTTCAGAGAGCAGAGCCTGTTGTTTAGATCATTAACACTGAGATAATTACACCTGGAAGGGGCCTAATCTATCCCATATATCCACCTGCATTTTTTTCTTTCTTTTTTCTCTCTCACTCTCGTTTTTCTCTCTCTCTCTCTCTCTCTCTCTCTCTCTGCCACTTCATCTGTTCACCTCCTCTGGGAGTCCACCTCTTGCCTCCCAGCCGTCCCAGCGGTGACGTCCCGTGCCAGCCGCGACCGCATGTGTGTGTGTGTGTGTGTGTGTTGTGTGTGAGTGTGGTGTCACAGTGTGAGTGTCTGTGCGTGGGTGTTCAAGTGTGGATGTGTGGATGTGTGAGAGTATCTGAGCATCGATGTGCATGTGTGTGTGTGTGTGTGTGTGTGTGTGTGTGTGTGTGTGTGTGTGTGTGTATGTGAGTGCATGTGTCTGTGTTGGTCAGCATGTGTGTGTGTGTGTGTGTGTGTGTGTGTGTGTGTGTGTGTGTCTATGTGTGTGTATGTGAGTGCATGTGTCTGTGTGTTGGTCAGCATGTCTGTGTGTGTGTGTGTGTGTGTGTGTGTGTGTGTGTGTGTGTGCCTCCCTCCCCCCTCTTGTCTCCCCAAAGACCTCTCCCTGGCTGTCAGCTCAGGGCCCCTGCAGTCACCTCTCTCCTCCCTCCAATCATCTCCCCCTGTTGGGATGCTCCATGCCGCTCCCCCCCCGCCCCCCTCCCCCCAGCCGCCCCAGGAGGCAGCTCCTCTGCTCACCTCCCCATCTCCTCCCCTCTCCTCTCCCCGTCTCTCTCCTCTCCTCCTTCTCCTCGCCTCCACCCGTGATGAACGGCTTCTGTTTACGGGGTAACCACTGTGTAAAGTGCACTATAAATCACGGCAGAGACAAACTTCGGCGGGAGAAATGTGCTACATTAAGATGGGCTTTTTATGTCATTTATTTAAAACAGTCAAGTCCAAGCACCGTACCCCTCCACCCAGCCTCTCGCCTTCCCTTCTCTCATTTCCACAACCCCTCTTTTCTCTCCCCTCTCTCCCCCCATTCCCTACGCAACCCCAGAGAGAGAGAGAGAAAAAGCAAGAGAGAGAGAGAAGAGAGAGAGAGAGAGAGAGAGAGAGAGAGAGAGACTGCTTTAGCCGATACCTCTGACCGCTTTCCTGATTCTGACACGTGGCCCACTGTCTCCTCCACACACAACCTCCACCCCCCCCCCCAAGTCCTTAACACCGAGTCCCTCCACTGCCATCTCTGGCAGTTGAGACACGGGGGGTCCTGAACCCAACATCCAGATCCGGATCTCGATAGCATCGCATCTGCACACGTTCTGGCCACAGACGTGCGAGTGCAGGCAAACTCCTGACAGTCTGGTTGCGCGGGGCAACCTACACACAAACAAAGTATACACATTCTACTGCTGCACCTGCTGTCAGGGAAGCCACAGAACCACGGCAACAAGGTGATGGAGAGCTTGTTTTTTTCTACACTTAATGGTTGACAGAGAAACTGTCTGAATTCATTTGAAAAAGGAATTTATTTCCACTTCCCAGCTCTTTGGCTATATACTGTAATTACAAAGTGCACTTTTTTTATTTATTTTCCATTCTTTTTTTATGTAAAGTTTCTGTCTGTTTGAAATTGCTTGTGAATTCATTTCAAGAGAGAGATAGAACGAGAGAGAAATAAATGCAGACATCAAAACCTGACCACCTTAGGAAATAACGACACCTGATTTCCTCAGTCTAGGAAAAAAAAACATTGCATCAAAATGAAGAGCTCTCTCTCTCTCTCTCTCTCTCTCTCTATCTCCTTCTCTCTCTCTCTTCCTTCACGTCACTGTTTTTTTTTAAGTAGAGGACAAATATGCTTGCAATGAAGGACACGCGATGGCCAACATCAATCTGTGCTGTGGCCTGGCCAGATCGCCCACCCCTCCATATTAACACACCCAGCGGAGGCCGCTGTGATGAGCCTCATTGACTATTAACATATCATTAACTATTAGGTCAGACAAAATGGAGTGCGGCAGGGAGACGCTGGGCAGCTGGTGGATGCTGAGGGGGGGGGGGGGGGGAGAGGTGATGTTGGGGGAGACCACATGTTCAGAGGCAGTCTCACTCTTCTCGTGGCAAGCACAGACTCAAACGCAAACACACACAAAACACACATAAATTACACAGACACACGCACACACACCCACACACATACACACATGTAACCTTCCTGCCAACATTTTGTTCCATTTTGGCTGGCCTCTCAGGGTGTCCACAGCTGTTAATAGCTAAAGTAGCACTGGCAAAAAAGGAGGGTTTTCCTGCTACAATTACACACACACGCCTGCACACACACACACACACACACACACACACACACACACACACACACACACATACACACACACACACACACACATGCAGACACTTATACAGTATGTCTGAGCAGGACATGTCTTGAGTCAGGGTCCAGCAGGGATTGAGAAAAGATGGCTGCTGTTAGCATGTTACTGTAAAGCTCTTGGCCAGACCAATTATTCTGGGGATGAACCAGAGACATAAAGCAGACCTCTGCCACAGCATCCTGATCGCTCCTGCATTACCCAAACGCATTTACAATATTACAGTTTGATATTACAGATAGAATTTGAACCGTCTTGGAGGGGGGAGGGA
>NW_027468680.1:13416171-13426171 GCF_046254945.1 Alosa pseudoharengus
GTCGACAGATGTCCACATTTCCTGTGGAATCTGCGTTGCCATATGTGTCCCTGACATGGCAGTCATCTTGCACAGGAAGCCCTGGACGTCTGCTGCTGTCACGCTTACATACTGTACAGTCGGATCAGCCCATGTGGAGGGCCCCATATACCAAAGCCAACCGTGATTGCCTCTGCAAAAACGCTGCCTGCCAGAGTGTTGTCAAGCTTTCACTTCCTCAGTGACTGAAGTATAACATGCCGTCATGTTACAGCAGAGAAAAATCAAAGGCCCTTAGCTGCCTGAGAGTGGGGACAAGTTCTCGACACATTGTTTAAAAATATATGGTATGGTAAAAAGATATGGCAAGGCCAGATGATAATAAGATCAGAGATGTATCATCTCACAATCTCACCCTAATATACCGTACAACTGTCAATAAGAATTCAAAAGGGATTATCATTCCGAATTCACATGAATGATAATCTCTTTCCTGCTCTTAAATTCTGCATTTTAATTAAATATGTATTATAATAGGCGCCACAAAAAGCTAAATAATCCATTCTCCATGCATAGTAAATTCAGCCTACTGTATGTGCATAACAGACACCAGTCTGCTAGCGTAGCCTATCCTTGAGCACTGATGAGGCTGTTAAAGAGGAGGAAGGAAATGAAAAGGAAATAACCCCCCTCTGCTCTCTAAGCAATCGGGAGTTGTGCGAGTTGGTCCTCAACCTCTCCCCATCCACTTAAAATGACTAGTGATGCTGCGAGAAGTCTGGCCACATCATTACGACAGGCTCATTTTTTTAATGATCGGCGGCAGGCGATGGGGGCTAAAGTGCTTCGGCTCGGCGGCGGTCGTCATCAAGGCCTATGGATTGCGCTAGGGATTATAATGGGCAACGCTTTTACCCCCCTGAGCGTCAGCTCTGATCAATACATGGATTCCTTCTCACACCTTAATGACCATTAGATCTCGCTTTTCAAAGGTGAGGTATTCCTACAATAGGTGATGCATGGATCCTGGTTACATTTGACCCACAGCAAAATTATAGATTGCGAGGGAATGGTGCATGTGTGTGTGTGTGTGTGTGTGTGTGTGTGGGGGGGGCACGCTGAACGGAGGAGGGCATACTCCTGGTGGTGCCGCTGAAAATGCATTTTGAATTGAACTGAATGAGAGGCTCTGTGAAAATGACTCACTTTGGATGTGATTGTCAGGCTTTGTGCAGCGGTGGGATATCCAGACAAGCTATTCTGAACAGCAGTGACTCAGAGCTGAGGTCAGTATGAACAAGAGGAAGACAGTGGTACACAATCAGAGATCAGTCTAGAATACATAAACTACAGGTCCAAAGTGGTCTTAGTGAACCAACAAACAGATGGATGTTTACCCTGTTATTTTATACAAGTAATATAATAACAATTTATCAGAGGATTGTATTGAAATGCACAGGATTAAATTACATATACATGTATACTGTACATGAAGACATCTGATGTTTTCAGACATTATGGGGGTTTAAATGTGCAGTCTACTCGCTACCAGGCTGCTGGATTTATACATTCCTACATATTCCTACATATTTCTGTTAAGATGCTCCTGAAAAATGACTACATTTAATTTAACCCCATTTTAATAAAACAAACTGTATTTGCTTAATCTCTGTGTGTGTGTGTGTGTGTGTGTGTGTGTGTGTGTGTGTGTGTGTGTGTCTGCGCGTGCACGTGTATGTCTTTTTCCCCGCAGTCTGAGGAGGCAGATGAATTCATTCTCATGCTTATCTCATTAACTTTACAATTCAGTGGCATTACCATTTAAAGGGAGAGATGGCCGAGGAGAAAAGAGCAAGAGGGCCTTTTTGTGCCGAGCCCTGTGTTCCACCGCTCGCGCTAGACAGGCGTGTTGATTTATTTATTGTACTCGAGCGATCGCGTCTTATGTGCGGGGAACAAATGTTCCGGCCGCTGGAGACTCCATTGACAAGCCCTTTGTATCCCCCGGTAAAAAATGAGCCACTTACTTACAATACATCCATAGGAAATCAGACGCAAAAAGAATCGGAATGGGAAGTGTTCCCGGCGGTGGAGATTCTGTTGAACAGAGGGGCGGTGTGTGGGGTGGGTGGTTGGGGGGTGGTGCGGGTGGTTGGGGGGCTTGCGGGAGAGTGCCGTCGGTCGGGGAAGAAGGAGGAGAAGAAGAAGAGGGGGGGGGGAATCAATAGAGAACAACTCCCTTTTCTTTTGTGGGAACTTAAGATTCAGCAAAAGTTTTGTCTGGGGAACTGATGTGGGCAGAGGCATGTGAGGATAGTGGGGAGTGGTGGGTGTGTGTGTGTGTGTGTGTGTGTGTGTGTGTGTGTGTGTGTGTGTGTGTGTGTGTGTGTGTGTGTGTGTGTGTGTGTGTGTGTATGCGTGTTTGTGTGTGAGCGTGTGTGTGTGTGTGTGTGTGTGTGTGTGTGCAAGCGTGGTGTGTGCCTGTGTGTATGGGGAGATGTGAAGGGGTGTGGGGTTTGAAACGTGCATTAATCATTCCAACAAGTCGCGCGCTCCTTTAATGCAATGACTCTTGGGCTGGCCAGCCAACCCCCTCTCCCTTCCCTCCACAGGGCCGGCCTGTAAAGCCTATCACTCAGTCGGCCTGCCAACAGAGCCACGGAGCCCCCAAGGCCCCGGATAAGCAATCGCCCAGGCCCCCATATTTTGTTAAATCACTGTGGCCACATTAGGCTGAAAAGAGGAGCTGGGGGACAGCTGAACAGTATCGCCGAGTAAAGTGTGTGTGTGTGTGTGTACCTGTGTGTGTGTGTGTGTGTGTGTGTGTGTGTGTGTGTGTGTATCTTTGGTGAAGAAAAGGGGAATGGTTCACAGCGTCCAGAGCAGAGATGCTTATCGCGTGGCGCTAAAGAAGACATCTGTCTTTTGTCCAGGTCGCCCTTGACACATCCTTAAGGAGGAGACAGTCTTGCACTCGTCTTTGTTTTGAGGAGCTCTCACACCTCAGCATGTCTTATGTGGGCTCCACCTACGGCCCTGCTTCTGATGGAGATCCCACACACAGACACTCCATCCTTCTATCCCCTTTTCTGTCCTCTTTCTTTCTGTCTTTCTCTCCCTCTCTCTCACGTTTTCTCTTGCAAGATGCAAACACAAATGTAGTAGTCCACCCCTACACTGAGGGATTCAGCACTGGAGTCTCACTGCAGGGGCTTCATATGAAGATACCACTTCCTTGAATTTCCCCTGGGGATCAATAAAGTATCTATCTATCTATCTATGTATCTATCTATCTATCTATCTATCTATCTATCTATCTATCTACTAAACTCTTATCGGTCAGGGCTGCTTTCGCACCCATATCAACAATCATCCCCATTTCACAAGCCAGAGTGCGCTTGAAACTAAGACAGGGGGTGTTTTAGCTGGAATAATGACTTAGACACAATTTAAGATGAATGTCCAACAAGAGTGAAATGTAATTTGATGTCAGTCTCAATGTGGATTTCACCTCTATCAGATCTCTCAGCAAGATGAAAAACACATGACACAGACTGTTGTAAATAACTCTGAAATGAACGGTATGGAACTGACCCCCTTTTCCTTGGCGTTTGGTATTTAGAGCAACATACTTAGAGTTATGTGTTTCCTTCGCATGACTTTCACGCTGCATGGTCTTGCAAACATTTGATCTCTCAAACGTCTAGTTGAGCAAGTTACTACGGCACTTTAGGGTACACTGAGGGCTGTTTGTGGCAACAACAACTGCAACGAACCTGAGAAATATTCGGCAAACAGCTTTGCCCGTACTGATAGTCTTTATGGGGCAGATACCGAGCTCTGGTTGGAAAGCATATGGATATTTATGGCCTTTCCCCCCTCCGAGAACACTGTTAGAGCCACAATAATTACCCCCAAAGCCACGTTAGGAGACCATAAGCCCAGTCGTAAAAGCCCTGACGCGTGGCACCAGCACCTGCCCTGCGGGAGAATGCAGCAGGAAGAAAAAAACAACAAATAAATAAACCTAAACAATGCATGCACGTTTTACATGTTGTTGTTGTTGTTGTTTACATGGTGTCTGCATGTCTGGATCTTGTAAACGGAAAATAGGCACCTACTGTATTGGCGCTTCCCACCCCTCCCACCCCCCGCCCCCCCCGAGTTTGCATGACGACGTTTCAAGGACTTTTTTTTTTTCTTGCAAAAAAATGATCTACATAAGGGAACATAGCATTCTTCCACTTCCCCTGATAGCTTCCTTGATATGTTCTCTTTGTATCAATTACGTTTCAGTCTGATCTGAGCAGACATCCAGTGCCTGCAGCAGGTTTGTCCTCTCAGATTAATTATCGCTCGCTCAACGCTGCTGCTGCAGCATCAGAGAAGACGCAGGCTGGGACTGCAGGAGAGCGAGATTACAGGAGAGGAAGAAAAAGACTGGGAACCAGAGGAGTGTCGTGGCCTTATTTGTCATGAAAGAACAATAAAGCACCACGCCAGCGAGGCGGGGAGACAGCTTGCAGCGCGGGACTGGTAGGGTGGGGTGTGGGTAGGTGATGTGTGAGAGAGAGGGGGGTGTGTGTGTGTGTGTGTGTGTGTGTGTGTGTGTGTGTGTGTATAGTGTTTCCCGAGGGAGATGTTTCAGCAGACTTTGGGGGTAATGACAACCTCCCTGGGGGACACCTGCGTGCTAGCTAACAGAGAGACATTAGCATCAGCAGTCTGTGGAGCACATTCATGGGGAATCCATCTTGTCTTTCTCCTCCTCTCCTCTCTTTCTTTCCCTCTCTTCCCATGCTCTGCAAGAGGGTAATATCCCTTAATTCAGCCCCTGAATCACATAAGAGATTCTGAAACCCCCACTTAACCCCTTCATGTCTGAGACAGAGGCAGGGATGAATCATCATCAGCCAAACATGGTATGCTCCCACCATGATGGTGTTCCAAACCAGTCAGTCTACAGTCACACTGATACCTCAGCACTGGGGAAATGTTACTGGAAAACCAGACTTTGGAAAGAGAATGTCCACTGAATAAAGTATTTTATTAGCAGAGTGGTGAATCGTTACAGAGGACAATCCTTCATTAAATACCCACTGCTGAAGCCGGTTATCTGGAGGCTCTCAAAGGTTGTTTACTGTTTGACTCTGCTTAATACTGCACACCTCCAAATGGTCCAAGATTCCATGCATGCAGGTTATATTGTTGTTCTTTATTGTTTTTGACTGGTACATTCAATTAAATGTCACTGTTCGTAAAAGATGACAACTGTAACTCTATGCCATATTTGACAACATATACGTTATGATGATGACTGTACCTATATGTCACACTTGATACATACTGATTACTGTATGTTTACTGTATGTCATATATATGCTTTTCAATTGAGGTTCAGTTGGTTTCCATCATGTCAGTTCCGTTTAGAGACATTGGTGGAGCTTGCAAGCCTCAGCAAACTGATGGCAAATGCGTTAAGATTGATGACACGCGCCTTCATGTGTGTACGGAACCACACCCAGACAAAACCTGCCCGTAACACATCACATCCTGCCTGACTGATTGCTTCTCAAGATTACCGAATACGGCGCTCTTTAAAAGAGAATACACTCTGGACCGCACGTTAACGAGAGAGAGAGAGAAAAAAAAGACAGGCATGGACACTAATGTAACATCCCAATTATTCCACAGCTTTCAATCATCCCGATGCCTCTGACAACTCTGATGAATAGTCGCCGCTTCACGGCGCCCCGGACAATGCATAAATAACACGCCCGTGTTTCTTCCTCGTTTTTTTTTTCTTTTCGTTACCCTTCCAAAAAGTGCTGAAAGATGGGAAGCCGCCCCCCCCCTCCCCGGCGTCCTGGCCCAAGTTCTGGGCTGGGAGTCAAGGGCGAGGGAGACTGGTAGTTATAACAAATGTAGTGACAGGTTAAGATCAAGGGCCGCGCTGACATTCTCACTGCAAAGGTCAATGTATGGTGGGGCCCGCAATGAAGAAATGAGCACTCCTGCCATCATTGCCAAGGCGAAAGGTCAGACACGAGCTGATTGGTGATAGAACTATCAAATTAACCAATCAATACACGGCTGAGGATGGGGGGAAGCAGAGGCCCCTGGGGTGGGGGGGGGGGGGGAAGGACCAGACCAAATGCCAAGATGTCAACAGCTCTGCTCCCCGCTGGAGAGGGAGAGAGGGGAGAGGAGAGGAGAGGAGAGAGGAGGAGAAGAGAGGATAGGAGAGGAGAGGAGGGGAAGAGAGGATATGAGAGGAGAGAGGAGAAGAAGAGAAGAACAGAGAGGAGAAGAAGAGAGAAGTGGAGAGGAGACGCTGGGTGAGAACTGGAGGAAGTTTCAGTTCTGCAGTGTTTTGAATTTTACCCATGCACTAGAATTTTAAGCATCCTAAACCCCCCTCTCCAAGTCGCTGTCATAAGTGTATTCTTCATAATTATATTCTGATAGGAAAATCTATTTCACTATAGCACAGCCACAATACAACAAAATCTGCTGTGTCAGCCACTTGCTCACCGGATACGCATCACTCAAGAAAAAACAGTAAACAGGGCTAAACAAACATAACACTAAAACAAACACGACAGATTTGGCTTTAAATTATGATGAAGCACGTCGGTGAGGTGCAAGAGGTCGAAAGAGAGAGTGAGAGAGAGAGAGAGAGAGAGAAAGAAAAAAAAGTCTTGTGCTGTCCCACAAGGATGAAAAAGGCCTGCTAAAGTGAAGCCCTCGAACAGCCGGCTGGTTTACAGGAGACGTATGTCAGCCGCTCTGATAGCGTGGGGGTACGCTTTTGTGCGGCGGAGGTTCGATCCTGTACTCCTTCCCGAGAGGAGGGTTTTTAGGTTCTCTGTACCCTGTCTCTCGTGTAAACACTGCTGTGTGGAGGTGACACACATGCCCCTATTGACTACAAAGCCACCCGCCCTTGCAACAGAACATCAACAACCCTTTTGCACCAGAGGGTTTTTACAGGAAATAATCCTCAACCACGAGATTAATTGAAAAACGTTCGCTACACGTCATTCAAGAGTGACAGGGGCAGTTCCCTTGGCCATGATGAAGGTGTGTGTGTGTGTGTGTGTGTGTGTGAAAGGTGTGCAGGGGTGGAATGCGGGTGTCTCACACCTGTCATAAACAAGAGCTTTCGGCAGTGTGTGTGTGTGTGTGTGTGTGTGTGTGTGTGTGTGTGTATGCATGTGTCTGTGTGTGTGAGTGTGGATTGACTGAGGAAATCGAAGGGCTCGATATCATATTTATGAGGACGACAGGGACTCCGATGGAGATTAGCCACGGAGCATAAACACTCGATGTTTGATCGCCGACAGCCGAGCCGCGCTCTTCTTGATTATGCAAAACAATTTTGCCTTCGCCGCCGCCAGTCTGTGCATTAATAGTCCAGTGAAGGACAATGCCGGTGCCTGTCGAAAAGGAGACCAAAAACTATTTCTGCGTTAAAGGGGAAGAGGGAGAGAGAGAGAGAGAGAGAGAGACAGAAAGAAAGAGAGAGAGAGAGATCTTTTCTGTTGCTGGGGAATGAGCATGGTCCTTGAAATGTGTGGTGAGGGAGCGGGCAGGGCTAGGGGTGAGTGGATGTGGATATATAGAGAGGGGGACAGGCTGGAATGGAAGCTCACTGAAGCAGAGGAGATGGGGGTCAGCGTGTCCTGAGAACTGCAGCACTCCAAAACACAAAAGCCAGACAAATGCAGGGGATTCTTTAAAGCCATGTAAATGTATAGGCTTTTTGACTTCTGCCCCGTCAGCCTATCTACGGGCATCGGTATTTGTCCATCTGTCTGCGTCGCTCCCTGTCCGTCTCTCTGACAGCAGACGTCAGTCTCCCAGCCCACGTCTCGCCTCCGCCTGTCTGAATCCTTCCCTATCGCTCCACATCAGTTCCCTTCTGTCTGTCGGTATCACACACTCTGTCTGTTTCTCGGCATGCCTGCTTGCCTGCCTAACTACCTCCATTCCTTATAGCCAGTCTGGTTTACCTGTCTGTCTGTTTCATTGCTATCTATAGGCACCTGTGTACCTCTCGTTGAAACGATTGGATTCATTCTTCATACA
This sequence comes from Alosa pseudoharengus, assembly GCF_046254945.1. Taxonomy (NCBI): domain Eukaryota; kingdom Metazoa; phylum Chordata; class Actinopteri; order Clupeiformes; family Clupeidae; genus Alosa; species Alosa pseudoharengus. Next base: position 13,424,242 of record NW_027468680.1, read on the forward strand.
TTTGAAACTATTTTATGGTTCCTAACTGACTGACCAGCCAACTGGTCAGTTGTATAAAATAACTGGGATGACATCAGAAAACCAGAAAACAAAGCCAGAAAAATAAAAGACACTGGCCATGAATATTTCAGTTGTTTTGTTGGTGTAACACTTCGGAAATGTTGAAGGGTATGTTTTTTCACCTCAAAACAAGTTGGAAGTTACACTCGCATAACCACAAGATGGTACTAATGCATTTGTGAAGGGAGCATCAACAAGAAAATCATCACAAGAGCAGACCACACGGAAAGACACAGGAGCCGGACGGCATTCGTAAACAAAGAGGGAAGAAAGGAACTTGGGCTGCACGTCGCGCCTTCCCACACAACAGCACTAGCAGACACATCTTTGTCTTTGAGATAAATAGCTGGAAAAATGTAACGAGCACACGCCTATTCAAATCACAGCCACTGAATGGAAATGGCCCGGTGTGAATCTCAGCTGTGTGTTTGTGTGTTTATTGTTTGCTTCCCTGTGGTATAGCTGAGGCATTTACATTTCTGTAGCATACAAATTTAAATATTAACAGTTCTAAACTTGCAGCGCAATTAAAGAGCCATTTGCAGCGCAGAGAGCAGAAATTGCTTTTCTGACTCTGTCGGGACCCTGTCAATTTTTGACCTAATTAATGATTCTTTTAAGCCTAATATTCATGTGATTGTTATTCTGTTGAAGTGTTTGGAGAAAGGGATGGAGGGGTGGTCCTGGGGAGTAAACCGTACATATATTTCTGTTGCACGATGCCAATCCAAAGGGAGATACTTCAAAACACGCATCCCTAATTTGCATGTGTTTCTGTGCGATTTGAGAAATTTGCCGTTTAAGAGCAGCGAATGCGGCAGGGTGTCTTTGGCAAATTCCTCGATTAATGTGTGTTGTATAATTTAATTTTTAATAAGGCCAGAGAATGGGATTCGACATAAAAATGCACAAATACATCATGAAAGGGTGGGGAACTCTATACTCAGTATGCAAGACATTTATGTTTTAATTTGGTGTTGGAGTTTAACTCTGGTAATTGACTAGGCTCACAATTATTTTACTTCTATTATTTTAATACCTACTGTACGCTATTATATTCAAGAGCTCATTTTCCTCCGAATAAATCTCCACTAAACAAAACAATTTAATGGCAAGGAAAAAAATTAGTTATTACTTTCTTTAGGACGGTTATTAAATTCATTTGCTTACTGGTTTCATTTTGAACCTACTCTCACACACACACACACACACACACACACACACACACACACACACACACACACACACACACACACACACACACACACACACACACACACACACACACACACTGTATGGCAGTGTTTATGCCCCTAATGTATGATTTATACATTAATTAATGAGCGAGATGTATTAATTAATGAACGGACAGTGAAACGAGAGTGTGGAGGGCAAAGGAAGGATAGAAGGAGAACTGGATGAAGAGAGGAGAAGAAGAGGGGCATGAAGGAGGGAAGGAGAGATGGATGAAGAGAGGAAAAAAAGAGGTGCATGAAGGAGGGAAGGAGAGATGGATGAAGAGAGGAAAAAAGAGGTGCATGAAGGAGGGAAGGAGAGATGGATGAAGAGAGGAAAAGAAGAGGGGCAATAAGGACGGAAGGAGAGATGGATGAAGAGAGGAAAAGAAGAGGGGCAATAAGGACGGAAGGAGAGATGGATGAAGAGAGGAAAAGAAGAGGGGCAATAAGGACGGAAGGAGAGATGGATGAAGAGAGGAAAAGAAGAGGTGCATGAAGGAGGGAGGGAGGGAGGGAGGGAACAGCAGAGGTTGAAGCGTACGCTGTTGGCGTTCCCTTCACATGGACACGCCGACGGATATCGATCCTGGCCCTGTTCATTGGGACGGATTGACAAACACGGTCAGAGTGGC
>NW_027468680.1:13431171-13446171 GCF_046254945.1 Alosa pseudoharengus
ATGTATATGTGTGTAACAAAGAGAGAGGGCCAGAGAGAGATAGTGTGTTTGTGTGTAGGAGAGAGAAAGCAAGGAAGAGATGGAGAGAAACTGTGTGTGTGTCCATGTGTGTGTGTGTGAGAGAGAGACACGGCATGTATATGTGTGTGACAGAGAGAGAGAGGAGGTCAAGAAAAGGTGTGTGTGTATATGTGTGTGTGTGTGCATAAGTATTAGCAAGAGAGGGAGGGAGAGAGGGATAGAGAGAAAGACCCATTTCAAATATTAGTCCAACCCATGACGAAATTCATCAAGGTCAATGGACATGGGCGCATGCATCAGCTGGCAGGAGTGCGCCCGCTTAGCACACTTCCTGGGCAGCCGCACCACAGCTTGTATTTATTTATTTCCCCTCCTCCTCCTCCTCCTTCCCTCCTCCTCCTCCTCCTCCTCCTCCTCATGTACGGTGGCGCGTGGCGTGGCGGGGCCGTCGGAGCTGAGCTGAGCAGGGGTGACTGAAATACTCCCCCAGCAGCAAATGAAGTCCATGCCCGAGTGGAGACCTGGAATATTTACTCCAAACAATTTCTCTGCCTGTAAACAGGTTTGCTGTGCGTACGGCCGTGAATATGTATGTGTGTGTGTGTGTGTGTGTGTGTGTGTTGTGTGTGTGTGTGTGTGTGTGTGCTGGCCCAGTGGTTTTCCTTAAATGACCATAGGTAGGAAGGTATGAAGGTGAGATATAGAGGACAGAGCAGACAGGCGGAGGATGAACATGAAGAAGAAATGGAGGGAAAAAGATGTCCAGACTGTGTGTGTGTGTGTGTGTGTGTGTGTGTGTGTGTGTGTGTGTGTATGTGTTTGAATCGGCTTTCCAGGGAAGCAATTGGTGTGTGTTTGATTATGCACGTGTGTGAGTGTGTGCAAGCATGTGTCTCTTTGGGTGTATGTGTATATAAGTATGAGTGTGTGTGTGTGTGTGTGTGTGTGTGTGTGTGTGTGTGTGTGTGTGTGTGTGTGTGTGTGTGTGTGTGTTACAGTCCTAAGTTTTGGACCTTTGCCATTTGGGGAGCAGCAGTGTGTGGCTGGCGGCGGAGCTGGCCAGCTGAAGAGTTAGCACTGATTTAGTTGGAGGTCACTGCTGTCAGCCGCTTCCATTCCGTCGCCGCCAAAAGGTTATGCACAACCCCAAAGCAATCTCTCCGCCGAGCCGCACAAACTGTCATAAAAAACGAGTGCACACATTCGTTCTTCTGTCCGAGGAAGAGATTGCTGGCTCACCAGAGTATGAAGAGAGAATGAGAGAGAGAGAGAGAGAGAGAGAGAGAGAGAGAGAGAGAGAGAGAGAGAGAGAGAGAGAGAGAAAGAGATGAAGTCCTTACAAGGGACAGAGTTTTCTGGAAAACATGACGACTGTAATGAATTGTTATTAATTACAGGAGCCAGAGAAGGTTGAGCATGCAAGGACAGAGAGGACAGAGAGGAGAATTACAAAGAGGAGGGCTTTTTATTTTGTTTTAGTCTTTTGTCATTGAACTCTAAGCAATTTTACTACTGCAGCAATAAGACAGCCAACTAAGACCTCCAACTTAAACTGGTGATATAATTTCCAGTTTGCCTGGTGATATAATGTGGTAGTTACTAGGAAGCAATTAGTGTGGTATCTGAAAAAAAAAAAACATCTACTGAATCTAATAAAATCATCTACTATAAAGAAATGTGAATATTTGCAAATTAACATAAAAAGGTCTATACAAATGTACCCATTTGATCTGTGGGGTTACTGAAACATAGGACCCTCACTCAGCTCTACAGGCAGACTGCCCACTCCAATTAGTCTGGGTGGACACACCAGGGTTTTAGACATGTAGATGGGAATGCTTAGGTAACAGTGAAGTGTCTTTGGGCAAACGCTCCAGAGAAAATGTCAGAGAGAGAGAGAGAGAGAGAGAGAGAGAGAGAGAGTGCATGTGTGAGTGAGTGAGTCAGTTGGGACTGGAGCCGTGCCTGGATGAAGAGCATCCAGCTTGGCATCACAGATTAGGTCATGACATGCCACCCTGAGGAGGAGAGTGTGTGTTCCTGGTTGTGTGTCTGTGTGTGTGTGTGGAAGGGAGTGTGTATGACAGAGAGAGATTCAAGCACATCTCCTCATGTAGACAGAGACAGAGAGAAAAAGAGTCAAAGGTTTGGACTAAGGGACGCAAACGCAAATCTCAATATCACGAATATGATTGATTACTTGGTAGCTATATTACTATTACATGATTACAACTTGCCATTTCTGACACTATACTACAATATGTCCCCATCAGGGCTCTAACCATGCTTTCAAGAATTCTTATAATCAATTCTTTCTTGCTGTGCATTGTACTGTGAATATGGCTCCAATATGGAGTTTATTGTTGCCATTTCAGTGTGCGCGCCACTGTGTGTTTCATGCCCATGTGTTGTCACGCCCATGTTATAAACCATGTTATATTTTACACACAAGGATTTTCAAAATCTGAAGAAAAACATTCCCCCTGTGAATTCTTTTTGCAACTCTGCAATTACAGAAAACACAGCTATTTGCGAACAATGCCACACACATGCATAAGGATTTATATAGTATACTATACTTTATATAGACACAACCATATTTAGCTTAACAAACGTATGTAAATATATATATAGCTTCGAACAAACACATATACACTTACATACACACACACAAAACACACCCAAACACACACACACACACACACACACACACACACACACACACACACACACACACCACACACACACACACACACACACACACACACACACACACACACACAGACACACACACACAGACAGACACACACACGCACACATGCCCTTATGCAGTTGTGATTATGTAAATACACAGACTAAGGCTCCCTCTTGCCAAATCGATTCCAGATAGCGACGCGTCTCCAGCAGCTGACAGGAATAAAGGCGCACACTCCTGGCAGGCATAAAAGTCCCGCTGCACTTAAAGATCCACAAAACCGCTGCTGTGGCTCCAGATGAAGGAGTCGTAAAATGCCCTGTCCCGCGACTTTGCCTCTACCACCACCGCACACACACACACACACACACACACACACACACACACACACACACACACACACACATGTGTGTGTAACTCGACTCGACTTCCCCGGCTGCAATAACAACCTGGCGAGCCGCAGGGGTGTGGGGAGTTAGGAGGGTCCACGTTCTGCTTCAAAACAAGATGAGGCCGACAGCGCTTTACAGCCACAGCTGCACGGAACGCTACGGCACGGCAAATCTGGAGCCTCATTTAACAGTGGGACTCTGGAAGACTAGCCGACTGTGAGCTGCTGAGGGAGGAGAGAGGAGAGAGAGAGGAGAGAGAGGAGAGAGAGGGAGAGAGAGAGGGGAGAGGAGAGAGAGGAGGAGAGAGAGAGGAGAGAGAGAGGGGAGAGAGGAGAGGAGAGAGGAGAGAGAGGAGAGAGGAGAGGAGAGGAGAGAGAGGAGAGAGGAGGAGAGAGAGAGAAGAGAGAGGAGAGAGAGAGGGGAGAGAGAAAGAGGAAAGAGGACAGATAGAGAGAGAGAGAGAGGAGAGAGAGGGACACAGACAAAGGAGTTGCTAGGCTACTAGCTCTTTTCCACTTGCGTTATGTGGTCTGATCATTGTGGAGAGGTTAAGTTTTTTTTTAAGTGAGCTCTGAGACAAAAGATTCAGAGTTTAATGATATGTCAAAAAGAAAATGTCTGACATCAGTGAAAGTCTTTCAAGAGTCTTTCACGGGTGTTGCATTTGTCTTTCTTGGGCAATTTGAAGCTTTTGACAGACTTTGCAGCGATTTTGAACTTCATTCAGAAGAGAGATGAGTCTCATTTGAGCCGACACAGATCACATAGAATAATTGCCTGAAGCACATATCAACGAGTTAACCAAAAAAAACAACACAATAACACTGGTCTGAGTGAAATACTGCAGTGTTCGATCTGTCGGCCCTCATTTTGCCGTTGGCACATGTTTGCCATGTTCCTTCAGCTGGTCTTTTCAGGGTCGAGCTTAATTCCATTAACCTGAGATTGACAGTGGTTGATGATCAATAAACATCTAACTGAAGGGCTTCAGCATCTTAAACACTGCTCATCAGCCTGTAGGCTGTGTGCATGTGTATGTTTGAGCGTTTGTGTGTGTGTGTGTGTGTGTGTGTGTGTGTGTGTGTGTGTGTGTGTGTGTGTGTGTGTGAGAGAGAGAGAGAGAGAGTAAGAGAGAGAGAGAGGCAAAGAGAGAGAAAGAATGTTTTTGAAACATGAGCCGTGTCGGTCTGAAATATTTGTACTTACTTCTAATCCAACGTAATAAACATAATGCATCTTTATAATACTACGATAATACCTTTGTGTTCTCTCTTAACTGCAAGCACTGGGGAAGCACCAGCTCACCACAAATACACACCCTGAGAGGCTTTGGTGAGATCGAGCCATCAGGGCTTGTATCAGCTCCTCACAGGGGCTCACACACACAAAGCCAGGCCTACTAGCTCTTAATGCTGTAAGCTCTTAGCTTTTATTCAAAAGCAGCCACAGATATGTACAGGGGGAAAAAAGGCATTGTGTGGATGCATTGTGAGCGATGATTTGAAGAGATTTCTTTAGAACACTGCTGAGCGTGATGCTGTTTGGAAAGACGCGTGGGGGCGTGTGAGTATGGAAGAAAGAAGGAGAAGAAGGTGAAGAAGAGGAAGAAGAATAAGAGGAAAAAGAAGAAGAGGTAGAAGAAGAGGAGGGGGATCTCTTGGTTTTCTTTTCTTACTTCTCTGCCACTTATTAATCCACATGCTCACAATTTATAATGAAATTATTCAGTGGGATCAAATTCCTTAGTGGCGACACAATGAGGAGCGGGGCGAAATGAGAGGATTAATTTCCACGGGAGGATTTGAGCGCGGCTTTTGCAGGCGGAGGTTTACATTTCCACCCATCATTAGAAAGTCACACGCTATGCACGGAGGCAACCCTGCAGCCCCCCGAATCGTCTCTCTCTCTCTCTCTCTCTCTCTCTCTCTCTCTCTCTCTCTCTCTCTCTCGCTTGCTCTTTCTCTCATTCTCTCTCAGTGCTTGTCTCCAATGTCCATCTGTGTCTGATGAGACAGACAGATATCATCCACATTTCTCATGTAAAACAAAAATGTTCCAGTCGTTCTCTCTGTTCTCTTGGCCTGCACACATTATGCTCCCGGAAGAGGCAATGCTTCTTGCTGAAACAGCCTCTGACTCCGGACTGATGGACTGGTGAGGCCACTGCCAGATTGAGATGCGGCACATAAAAGCCACAATGGAAGAGACTTCATATTCAAATCATCAAAAAGATATAAAAATAAAGAAAGGGATAGAGAGTAAGAATGAGATGAGAAAAAGAGATAGAGGGAGAGAGCAGGGAAATGTGGGAAAGAAAGAGAGAGAGGGAGGAGGAAGAAATTGTATTGAGAAAGTGAGAGAGAAAGAGAGACAGAGAATATTGTTGCAGCACCAAAGGCTCAAGATGAAACCAGTTGTAGGTGGGCACTGGACTGATGTTTTAATTTGTCTCTGTGTGTGTGTGTGTGTACTCTCCTCTCCTCTCCTCTCCCTACCTCCCTCCCTCCCTCCCTCCCTCCTGTGCTGGGTTTTGGATCACATTAAGGGAGAAAGGAGAACAGAAGCACAGGGAGAGTGAGGGAGAGAGAGAGAAATGGAGAGAAGAGAGCAAGGGAGAAAGACAGAGAGATTGAGAGCTAGAGAGAAAGCCCAATTGAGTAGGGGGGGGGGACAAGGGAGGGGAAGAGAGTGGGAGAGGGGAGAGGAGAAGAGGAGGGGAGTAGAAGGAGAAGGGGTCTCTCTCTCTCACTCTCTCTCTCTCTCTCTCTCTCTCGCTGTGTCTGCCCCTCTCTCTTTTGGGACGGTGCCCCGGCGGCCTGCCCGAAGCCTGTTTAAATTCCGCAGGTATCTCAAGGTTGTTATCTATTTCGGATCAACAGCGCGGGTCAGGGTTCAGGGCCGGCTGAAACTCCCCAATTCTCAGCAGGGCGGCTGATTGACAGCAATCAGCCTCTCCTCCCCGTCACTCGGGGAAGCGCGCCAGGGTCAAGGCAGCGGGCGATTTCGTCTGTCATTTTTAATTATCCAAATGATATTCACAGACAAAACCTTTCCCCATCCATCAGGGCATCGCATTACCATAGACAATGTTTGTTTAAAGACTGGCCTATAAAATCAAACAATTATGAATGCAGACAAGCCTCAGTATTGACTGCATAAATAATAAGGGGTGAGCCTTTCTCCCTCTTTTTTCTCCCTCTCTCTCCCTCTCTTTCTCTCTCTCTCTCTCTCTTTGCTCCTCTCCTCCTCCTTCTCTTGTCTCTAAATTCTCGTTGCTAATGAATTGCTGGAGCATCGTAGGGAAGTTGAAAGAGGGGTAATCAGGATGCCCAGATCCATGCTGCCCGCTGACCTTTCCTACCCTCGTCAGACTCCGGAGTGGCCGCCCCGGTCTGGTCAGCATTCCATAGGAGCGTTATTGACAGGAAGAGGAGAAGGAAGAAAAAAAAGAACGGAAAATAATTCAGCGGCAGCGAGTGGGATACCTATGCTGCCGCCACACATGTGAACAGAAGCGGACATCTGCGGTGTGTGCATATCTATGTGTGTGTGCTTCAGCATGTGTGTGTGTGTGTGTGTGTGTGTGTGTGTGTGTGTGTGTGTGTGTGTGTGTGTGTGTGTGTGTCAGTGGATGAGTGACAGTGCAAAGCGTGTGCCCTCATTGAGCCTCATTAAGGACACGTTCGCACTTCCTTTTAGAAAAGTTCCGCGACGTCTTCTCCAAGAATCCTGATTTGCGTACGGGTGCGCCAGCGGGAGGCTTGTCAGCGAGTGTTAACTCCACGCGCACCTTCCCTCGCATCCTTCACCTGTGCGCCGTTAACCCCTGACACCCGCGTCAGCTGGCGCTAGGACCCAGCTGCCACCTGCCGACAGCTCCTACCTGTGGCCCTGGTGCACACCTGCACGCCCGTGACAAGCCGTGCGGGGGATATGGGCGCCTCCAGATGCCACCTGCACACACACACATACAGATACACACTCACACGCACACACACACACACACACCCACACACACACACACACATACACACACGCAGATACAGAGAGACAGAGAAACAGATGCAGACACGCACACATGTGCACGTATACACACACACACACACACACACACACACACACACACACACACTCACACACACACACACACACACACACACACACACACACACACACACACACACACACACACACATACACACACACACCACCTGTGCCTGTCTGACTGCCATCTCTCACCTTTACCCTGCACACAATTCCTCTTTCCCGTATTAACTCCATCCTTACTTCTCCGGCTTTACAATGCATACTTTTCAACCTTCCACCTCATGCTGCACATACACACTTTATGAAATGCATATCACTGCATATTATTGTTCCTCAACATGCAAGTTTCAAAGAAATGTGACTTTCAAACCACCACTGAATGTTTTAATCAGAACTATTGAAGTACCTGGATCTATCCCCGGACATCTGGAGGCGAGCTTACACACCTCCTGACAACAAATCGATTCAGAATACTGCCGTACAGTCACTCATGAACTCCATGGTTTTTGGCATCACTAGCTCCAGGTTCTACCACGTGAAGCCTTCCAGTGAAGCCTATAAAAACGCCGTAATGCTTTTATGCTGCACTGGGAAGCACACCATGGCGTTTTTATCGTAGCACTCTTCCAAACATAAACACGTTAAGGAGCTCTCAGGGAAGATTGCTCAGGAAGAGTTTTGGAATGACAAACACAAATACACTCACGGCTTGAGTGCAAGGGCTTCATTTTCACAGCGGGAGAGTTTATGTTTCTTCTTTTCAAGTTTTTTTTTACACTTATATTTAGTGATGGGAGAGTTAAATTGCAATAACCTCATATTTATCCATCCAACAGATGTTTCTAGTCACTGAGTTCTGCGACATTTGCTTTGGCAGTATCATATGGTGCCTATGGGTGCTACAAAAAAGGCTTTACAACATTCAAAAAAGTGAAGTCTGAAGCTTTTACCCCTGTGCTTATTTTAGCAAAACACTGTTGTTTAAACTCGACCATGTCCAAGAGCTCTCGGAAAAGATTACCCTGTGAGAGTTTGGCGTGTGTGTGTGTGAATGAGAATGAGAATGCCAATGCGCTGACAACCTTTTGAGCTGCTAAAGAGGACTAAGACGGAGTGACAGAAATGAAAGCAAGCTAATAACAGCTCGGGCATTCTTGCTGAGTGTCTGTCTGCGGAGGAAAACAGTAGTTGGAACAGCTCGGGCATTCTTGCTGAGTGTCTGTCTGCGGAGGAAAACAGTAGTTGGATGGGTCATGGAGAAATTTTGAAGAGCCATCAATTGTTGCTGGACAGCGTTTCAAACTGTGATGGTCTGCTAGGAAGTGGCTCGGCATAGAAATTAGATGTTTCCCTGGCTAAAAATGTGAATGTGTGTGAGTGTCTGTGTGTGTGTGTGTGTGTGTGTGTGTGTCTGTCTGTGTGTGTGTGTGTGTGTGTGTGTGTGTGTGTGTGTGTGTGTGTGTGTGTGTGTCTGTGTGTGTGTGTGTGTCTGTGTGTGTGTGTGTGTGTCTGCAGGGTGAGTGAGTGTATGTGTGTGTGTGTGTGTGTGTGTGTGTGTGTGTGTGTGTGTGTAAATGTGGGTCTGCAGAGTGAGTGTGTGTGTGTGTGTGTGTGTGTGTGTGTGTGTGTGTGTGTGTGTGTGTGTGTGTGTGTGTGTGTGTGTTCATGTGTGGGTGAATGTGTGTGTGTGCCTAAATGTGTGTATATATATGTAAATTCTGTTCCCATTATGTTATGCAAGCTAGTGAACCACAGCAAGAAGGCTTCTGACATGTTTGCTTTCAACAGCAAATTAGTCAACAAAAGGAAAACCATCAAGTTGGGCCCGACAGCACTTCTTAGAGCCTGCAGATAAAAGCACACCAAACTGACCGCACTTGACATCAGACAGCCCTTTTTATATCAACATTACAGGGCATCACAGAACAGTTTTCAGTGATGAAATGCCACTAGCAACAAAAAGCCATATCCACCACTTCAGAATACTGGTGACTGATTTCAAAATGGTTTAATAAAATGGTAACATGTCACAGCCAATTCCTCCTTCCTGGTCATAAACGATCACTATTAGAGATTAGCGATTATAGCAAGATGGTTTTAAATCGTGGGTCGTTTTTTTTATTCCGCGGCCGTTATGTAAACATGCCAATCTGTTCACACATGGACTCTTTCAGTGTTTCAGTGTTTCCTGAGCGGATTATTCTGGGGTGGGATTGGGAGCTCCTCCCTTGCTCTGGTGTATGGACATGCACACAATGACTGACCACGACCAGCTGGCAGGGTGGGGACCACCAGACCCCCGGCTCAGCGTCGGGGTAGCCGAGGCACGCCCCCCCCCCCTTCTCCCTGTCCTCCCCGGCAGTGGGCCGCATTCCTAGACTGTTTTGTCTGGGGTGGGGACGAGAACGAACAAGAGAAGGGAGAAGGGAACACAAAGGCCATTTTCAACACTGGCCCAATTAACCTCCGCCATTCTGGCTCTGAACAAGGCACACAATGGCCGTCTGACCCGGAGTCAATGGTCGGCTTGATGGAATGGACTGATCTGCATGAGGCAGAGTGGAGCAGGCTGGGGCTCTGTGGCAACGACGGGAGAATGCCTTCAGCACATAATGCCTTTAGTATATATTCTCTGCCTTTTATTGTCTGGTCTTGTTTCTCACCCACTCTCTCTCTCTTTCTCTCTCTCTCTCTCTCTCTCTTTCACTTCCTTTAACTCTTTATCTCTCTGCCTCTCCATATCTCTCTCTCTCTCTCTCTCTGTCTCTCTCCCTCTCTCTCTCTCTGAGACATGCAGTATTCCAAAAGAAATATTCTCCTCCACATGCACCATCTCTTCTTATCTCCTACTCTCCCCATTCCACAAACACACTCTTGCCTTCTTTATTCTATTCCCTCTCTCTGTCTCTCTCTCCCTATCTCTCTCTCCTGCTCGCGCTCTATCTTTCTCTCCAAAAACCCACTCTCCAAAATTGTTCTTGTCCCACAGAGGGACCTTGCAAGGGAGGGAGTATGTGTGTGTGTGTGTGTGTGTGTGTGTGTGTGTGTGTGTGTGTGATAGAGAGTGCTGCTGCGGCCATGTTGCTTGTGGTGGTTCCTCTGCACTGCAAATCAACCTGTGATTACGGAGCTTGACAGCTGCACACAGACGGCCTCAAACACAGATCCCGCCTCCGCCTTGATGTTATGCAAATGTAAACAGCTGTCATTTCCAAAAGCTGCCGTCTCCCAGCCTCTCTGCCAGCGTGAAGATCGAAGGGTGTGTGTGCATGTGTGTGTGTGTGGCAGAACCACTTCCTTCTGAGATCCAGCCTTTACCAATATGAACCATACACCCACACACATGTTCCTCCTGAGTCACAAAAAACAACAACAAACAAACGCACCATGTACGGAGACAACTAAAAGCCAACAAAAAAGCCAATGATGGCAACAACATCCACCAAATAAACAAAGAATGGAAGGACATTAAACAGGCGACGATATTAAACGCTCACCGATGAAAAAGACCCTTGATGTGTGGCCATAAAGATCCACAATCAGCAAGTTGGCAAAGTCTTCTGAGACTCCTTTCACCTTTGCACTCTACAGGTGTCGACAGAAGCGAAAGACTCTTTCAAGACCAAATGTGCGTTCACACCCCCTAAACATAAACACACATGCACACACACACACACACACACACACACTCACGGCAGGCGATTAAAATCCCTGCTGTCATCTTGCGAGGACAGCCTACAGCCTCTGATTTCTCAGGAACTAGCCGCTATTGATCCGCCATCATTAGATACGCACATCAAAACCGCTTCGCCCTTTTTTGTGCGCAAGAACAAAGGGAGAGTGATCATTTTTTGGCGTCGGAGACAGACGGAGGGAGGGATGGAAGAAAGGAAGAGAGGAAGAGAGGGAGAAAGAGAGAGAGAGAGAGGAAGCTTATCTGCACCTTGTATTTTCTGATCGTAATGAGATGAATCACAAATGCAAGAGCTTCAGAACAGCACTCCAAAAGATTCCGATCGCTAGTTCACTCACACAACAGAGAGGGGCTTCTGCTCAAATAATTTCACGGCCAAAGTAAAGGGAAAAACAGCTCTGTACTTTCTTGACCCTTCCTTCCAAACAGGTAGGACCTCACTGGCGTTGGCAAAAAGTTTTGGCCCAGGTGAGAAAAGAAGTTATTCAATGCAGCCATAACAAAGCCAAACAGCCCATTATTTGTAACCAACAGTAACTTTAAAAGGTACTTTACTGTGGAAGTGCACTAACAAGGAGACATTAGTGTTGCTCAAAGTGTCAATATCACGTTTTGGAATAGGAGTCCTAAAGATAGTCTTAAGACAGTCTTAACCTGTAACTGATGACCTTCACCTTTCTTAACAAGTCGTATAACTATGACTAAGAATTTTAACCATGCGTTAATGTGGAATTAGCTGTAACTCAGCCTAGTGTTATGATGGAATTGCTCTGAAGGGTAGTGGTTAAGAATAAGAATGGCTCCTTTTAAGAGTGTACTCCTGCATACATATGCTTAATAGGCTGATATATACAGTGGGCATCGCTTTCAAATGGCCACTTCAGTCGCGCATTACGAGGCGTGAAGCTGCGTGAAGCTTTAGTACCACTTTCAGCCACTGTGCGTCGCTCTGCCACTGTACACCCAGTCTTTATTATTGATGTTTTTCAGCTATCATCGCACAGGGCTTAAATTTGGCTATTTTCACTAAAAAACAAGCACAGGCTCAATAATCTCTTTTAGAGTAATTTACAGTTATGCTGAAACTATCCATTTGCAATTTGGTTCAAGCTATCCATCTAAAATGTGCTCGACTCAAACCATTATGTGGATGCGATCTGAAATTATTCCAACTGGCAGGAGGATCATGCCTGCTGTCAATCTGCCAGCGAGCGGCCGTCCACTGTCTGCCACCGCGGATAATGCCCCTATGTCAGTGAGGGCCTCAGTGCAGTCCACTGTACTGTGCAAGTGACACCAGCCAGCGGGAGAGGACAGCAGCAGTCAACAGCACGCCACGGAGAGCCCTCATGTCCCCCCACCGCAGAGCCATGCTGGGCAGGAATGGGATGGGGTGGGACTGGCCTTCCTCCAGACAACCACGCCACCAAAGATCCTATCCCAACAGCTGAGCAGAAGGAAGAGAGAGAAAGAGAGATGGAGGGAGAGAGATGAAGGGAGAGAGGTATGGAGGGAGTGATTGGAAGAGAGAGATAGAGAGCTATGGGAGAGAGATAGAGAGCTATGGGAGAGAGAGATAGAGAGCTATAAGAGTGGGAGCAAGAGATATGTGGAAGGAGAAAGAGGAAGAGAGAGAAGAAGAGACAGAGAGAGATGGCGGAGGAGAGAGATGGAGAGACAGATGGATGGTTGGAGTGTTTGAATTGAGAGGTTGGTAGGATCGTGGATAAGCACCAACCTCCACTGACGTGAACCCATCACTTGAGGCCAAAATATATGAGAGGAAAAGATGGAGACACAAACCATATACTGCATGCACTAACATACATTCTCTTAGATACAAACATCAATAAACAAAAACACACATTCATACACATACACAAACAGACACATACACAAAAACACACCTTCTGTTTACATTAGAAATTTTGCCAGGTAAAATTATTATTAATAATATATAAATAAAAAAAAGATTAATGGTCATACAAAACATAACATGCTTTAACAGCACAGCTGTGTTTTAATCAAAGCAACATAACTAAATCTTATTGTCATTATCTTATTTTATCGATTAATGCAAGTCCCCTTTATACTCCTGTGAGACATCGTGGGGAGAAAATAAATTCCAATCCAATCACAATTCTTTCCCTGGGAAGTTTCATTCTGAGCTTGTGGTAGTTATCTAATCAACCTGTTCTATTTCTTTGAGAAGGGTGTAATTTAATGGAAACATCAGTGGCTCTCTGGGGCTGTCTGAAGGCCTATACTGCAACAGTAAATACCAGTAACCTTAAGGAGAGTCAGTAGTAGCCTTATTATACTAATTGGGGCAGTTCCATGCTTACCTCATATTGAAAAATAAACGACATATGTTTAATCTCATATCACAATGCCACTTCTTTAAAGATGAACTGCAACGTCTATTATTACACCCCTAAATATCTTCTCTGTTCCTCTTCAGAATACATTCAGAAGTTGTGTTCATGAGAAAGTCCCTGCATGGGCCTTAGCATGGCTTAACATAACTTCCTCATTTGGACAACTGGGATCTATCTGGCCCCGTCCCCTGTCCACACACTGCTCACCTGCTACTGGCTACTGCAGGCCACTGGACAATAGCTAGCTTGTTTGCCTCTCTATGAAGAACTGTCCACCCACAGATACTCAGAATGGGCTCTGTACCCTTATGACACACTAATTGACTGAGGCCTGAATTGGCCCACCTGGGCTGTGATTTGTCGAAATGTAAATCCAAAGCAGAAATCTTCGGCAATGTCACCGACTGTTTATTTCGCTTATTATACGTGTCAGCAGAACACTGACATTCCTTTGTCGACTTAAGTATACATTACATACTGTAGGTTATATTTGAGTTTGTAGTATGTTATTGAAACATGTGCCAGTATGTTTTCAATTTCAAAGAATCCTAGCGGGAACCCTGCCACACACACACACACACAGGAATGGCCCCAAATACATACACAAACACAGACCTTCTTGTTGTGCTGTCTAATTATTCTTCCTCGGAGCATCAACTAAATATATATTCTATATTGAACTGTAGCCGTAAGCAACTCAGAGAGGGAAAGGGAGGGGGGGAGGGGGGGGGGCGGAAAGCCACAGTGTTTGTGTCAGTGGGGACCTTTGGCTGAGGCCAGCTGCCTATGCTGGGGAGCCCCTGCATATTAAATCAGTTAATTGATTATCTGGGTTGACAAAACTGGGCTCGTAAATGTATTCAATGTATTTGGCTGCGGCACAAAGCAGACAGAGAGGCCTCTGTGCCGGGGCTCTCTCCCCGCCAGCCCTCCACTCTCAGCTGGGCCAGCGCAGTCAAAGGGGCACTGAGCACAAAGCAGCGGAGGAAGAAGAGGAGGAGGAAGAAGATGACAAGGAAGATGACAAGGAGGAGGAGAAGGAGGAAGAGGAGGAGGAAGAGGAAGAGGAGGAGGAGGAGGAGGAAGAAGAGGACGAGGACGAGGAGGAGGAGGAAGAGGAGGAGGAGGTGGATGCACAAAGCCAGCGAGCCAGCCATTATGGAGGGGAACAAGTGTGTGTATACATGTACGTACAGGTGCGCACACATGCACGCACACACACACACAGACCTGGAAAAGTGTGCCTAAACATACGCATATGGCTGCAAAGGCATGCTCATACACACTCACACACGCATATACTATACATACTGTATATAAACACACACTGACACACACGCGCAAGCATACAGAAGCACAAAAACAAGCATGTGGACATCTTACAATAAAAGGTGAGCTCACTGATAACCCTATACCTTTGTAGAGCTAACTATCATAAGAATGCACATAGGCACACGGAAATGAAATAAGAACACTCTTTCAAAAGCTCACATTTA
The DNA here is from genome assembly GCF_046254945.1 of Alosa pseudoharengus. NCBI lineage: Eukaryota > Metazoa > Chordata > Actinopteri > Clupeiformes > Clupeidae > Alosa > Alosa pseudoharengus. The sequence continues at coordinate 13,445,895 of NW_027468680.1, forward strand.
AGAAAACACACATGATCCCAAGTTCAATCTCTATATAGAGACAGGAGATGGAAATAAATGTCCCTGTCATAAGACTAGATCGCTTAGGCCTGTTGGCTTGTTGACAAACACTGTCAAAAATGCTTAGTTGGCGTACACTGTAGGACCCAAATGCCTGGCAAAACACGGGACACAACTCAAAAGTTATACTCACAAGCCGGGAAAACATTAGAACAGACACAACAACAATTAAACAAGACTAACAAAGCACAGGTGGGCGAGGAACAAGCCAATAATG
>NW_027468680.1:13451171-13466171 GCF_046254945.1 Alosa pseudoharengus
GGCCTCTGTCTGCGGGCAGACTCTCAGCTCGGCACTGGCCAACGGCCCGCTTCTTAATAACACCAGCATTACCCATTCACACTTGGGGATGAATGTGTGTGCGTGTGTGTGTGTGTGTGTGTGTGTGCATGAGTATCTTTATTCACTTCTCAGTGTTCTGGTGTGTGTTGTGTGTGAGTGAGTGTGAGCAGGAATGAGAGGGTATCCATTTCTTCTATTTTCTAGGGCCTCTATTCTGTTCCCTTATGCTCATACATGAAGAATATCACATTGACATGAGACTCTATGTGTGCCCAGGCATTTACAATACGGGTGCCCATACAAATGTGTGAGCGTCGGTGTGCTTTATCTGTGTGCATGAATGTGCTCACACATGTGTGTGTGCTCATTCCCTCAACCATCTAGTTTGCAGCTGATCTACATTCTTGCCTTGGTTCACAGCCCCCATTGATGCCTATGTGTGTGTGGGTGTGTGTGTGTGTGTGTGTGTGGGGGGGGGGGGGGGGGGGGGGGGTGGGTTGGGTATAGTGAGGACAGTTGGGGGGTGGAGGTGGGTTGGGGGGCAAACAGACCCAGGCCAAGAATCACACATCAGGCTTCACTAATGCAACTGCCCACCACTGAGCCCCTTACAAAGCTGGCTAACTGGGCCAGTCTGTGCTGTGCTATGTTGTGTTGCGTTGTACTGCGCTGCGCGTTGTGTTGTGTTGTGTTGTGTTGTGTTGTGCTGTGCCGTGCTGTGTTGTGTTGTGTTGTGTTGTGTGTTGTGTGGCTGTGTTGAGGCTGGGCTGGGCTGGCGGGTGGAATTAAGAGGGCCCTGCTTTGAGTCGGAGAGTTCTGCGCTAACAACAGCAGCTCTTTTATTCCCTCTCATCTAAAGATGCCCAGAGATGTGAGCGAGAAAAGAAAAAAGATTAAATCTCTTCCCTCACAAACAAACAAACAAACAAAAACACTAACAATCAACAACATCAGCAGCAAAAACATCAACACCCTCAACTGACGATTCCACAGCCTACTTAAAATATTTCAAACATACACCCTCTAATTGTTCGTACAAAATTAAAACATAATGGGCCATTTTCCTGAACATGGATTAAATACAGCCTTACTAAAAGATTGTTTTGCGATGCTAATTTGTATCAAAGTTTTCTTTGTCTAGGACTAAGCTTAATCCATGTAAAGAAAACCATCCCAATAAATGATGCATGTTGATCTGAAATGGGAGGGTGGCAATCGGTAACTAACCTCCCCTACCGCCACTGCCTGTGTGTGTACAGGCTGCATCTACAGGCATCTGTACAGTGGTCCCATGGTGCAGCTTCGTGCAGAGGCCACCGGCGTGACAGCAGGACACCTCTGTGACAGACTACACACTAGGGGGGCCGACCGGGGAGATTCAATCGGCCTCCGTCTCACGGCTGTGTGAGCACACACTGAGATGAATATAATTGCATATTGATCCTGGACATTATGCTCTATTGAGCTCTGAGCCCTACACACACACACACACACACACACACACACACACACACACACACACACAGACACACAGACGGGGCAATGACGGGAAGAAGGCACTGCTAGATAAAACACAAAATGACTGAAAGCTTCAAAGTCCTCATGGGCCGGGGTATACATATAAATGTGTGTGTGTGTGTGTGTGTGTGTTTGTGTGTATGTGTGTATTTGCATGCATACGAGTCTGTGTATGTGTGACTAAGTTTTAGTTTATTAGCTGGTTGTACTAAAATGTGTAGAGGCAAAAATATACACTTACAATTATTTGTTGGCACATAACATTACTATAAATAAACAATTATAAACAGTGTTATGTTAACAGCAATAAAGACATTTAATTTATCCACTTCTTCAGTGCAGTGGCCTCTAAACTTCCGTATCTTTGTTATTAACTGTTGGCTACTATAAGTGTTGCTCTCCTGTCTTGCTGAAAAATCTTTCATTACAACTGAAGGTCCACTGACGACAGCTGAGATCCCTTCTGGGCCTAAATCAGGTATGATGAAGGACCAGCGAGCAGACCACTAGAATAGGAGACTCAGAGTCCAGGGACACTGGAGTGCCTGAATCAAATTCACATACATGCAAATCGCGCAGGAAACATGATTTAGACTAATGCTGCGGCATTAGAAGAAAAGATCAGTTTGCACCTAGCCACTCGACACTTCATGAGGCCCACGTAATGCAGTCATGTCACAAACAGCTTTCTCCGCACGCACGCATGACAAGCAATATGCCCAATTTGATTTCTCCACAACTGTGCCAATTTCCGAGCCGAATGAAAGTCAATTTAACTTTTTTCTTTTTTTTTTGGTGCGGGCCCTTTTCATAAGTCAACATTATTGCTATTGTTAATTCATTTCTCATTTAACGGCAAACTGGCGAGAGGGGAGAGAGGAGACACGCACGCCTTTCCTCCACCACCACCACCACCTCCAAACTGTCATTTCAAATCTGCAATAATTTCTCATGAAGGTTAGCCCCTCATATTCCCCAGTTCGGGATTAGAGAGGGGCTAAATGGTGGTGCCGTTTTTTCTCTCTCTCTCTCCCTTTCTTTACCCACAGGCTCTGGGGCAGGTACTGTTACACAAATTGCCAATTCAATTAACGGGGTGTAAACGCGCAACTGGCAGCTGGCATGGAGGACAGCTATTTTGGCAAGTGTCAGGCCCAATTCATCAAGCTGTCAAAGCCGCTCGCCGCTCGTCGCCGGGAGGCCACGGGACTCACGCCGCTGGGGCTCCTGTGCTGGGGCCACAATGGCAAAGTCGTCTAATCCGCTCGGTGGGGCCAGCGTGAGAGAGAATGCTTATGTGCACACACACACACCACACTCAGACACACACACTCTCTCTCTCTCTCTCTCTCTCTCTCTCTCTCTCTCTCTCTCTCTCTCACACACACATAATGGCTTGCGTTGGCTGGGCCGTCTCTGTTGGGGGCTTTTAATCTGGGCCTGGGAGATCATTCACTCAGTCAAGGGGTATTTTGGTGGTGGTGCGGGGGGGTAGGGGGTGGCAGTTGAAGGGAGGTGGTGTAACACCAACAAAAAAGTATAGGGGATAATTGGTTGGGGAGGAGGGAGCTGTCCAGCATACAAATCTAACATCCGTTAAACCCCACCTCACACTCAAAACACAGAACACCTGTGTCCATGGCACTATCCTTATCTCACCATAAACATAAACACAAAAAAACAAATTTCCTAACCCAGAATATCACAATGAGAAAACATTGTGGTCAGTGCTATAGCACGTGGTGCTGTAGCTTACACACTAAGAGGCAGTTTGTCAGGAGTAGGGGGTGGGGAGATGTTTGATGACAAATCGCTGGAGCACCACAAAGGTCTGCCAAGCACTCTGAGGGCCCTTTCCGTTCCATCAGCCCCCCTTCGTCTCTTCTCATCAGGTGCTCAGCCCAGGCGCACATTGAAAGGCAGAGAGCCTTAATTGATAGGACTCTGGACACTCGCTAATTAGCACTCAACACCTGAAAACACATTACGAATATTTACACACATATACATACACACAAACAGACAGACACACACACACACACACACAAACAAACACACACACACACACAAGAATTTGTACACACACACACACACACACACACACACACACACACACACACACACACACACACACACACACACACACACACACATCCACAAATATTAAGGCAGTCTGAGGCAGACATGGATAATTATGGAATTACAGCAAAACATACACGTCTGATTCCAAAACGTATGTTAATTATGCAATCATGGGAGGCAACGGGATCCAGTCACTATGACCACAGTAAACATTCCTGCCAACAAACAAAGAAACAAAATAATAAACAAATAAACTAATTAAAAGGTCATCACGGAATATGCCTGGGGAAAGTGGAGGCAATTTTCTGTTAATTCCACCATGGTTCTAGGAAAGTAACTACAGAGTCAGATGAGCAGGACCTTTCTTGTTTATTATTTCTCCTCTTGGCAAACTATCTCCACAATGACGTTTGTTTGCAAATATGTCAACTGAAAATCTTAAACAAGGCTCAGTCAAATGTGCTGTTATGTATTTAGACAGCATCAACGAGAGGAGATCACGGCCAAATGTTTTAAAAATATAAATAGAACAAATATATTAAAAAAATAATCTCAAATAAGTGATGTCTGTACTCTCTGAGGGTGATGAAATGGTTATTACCGTAAACTATTTAAAATGGCCTATTGCATCAACACTAACGCAAATTGCATTCTGCATTAAGACAAAAAGCAGTCAATGAGGCTCCTGTGATCATGGAAACAGATCTGAGCTCTGTGCTTCCTTTCTGACGTGGCATTTTAGCATGTGACACAATGGTCAGTATGTATAGCTTAATAACCAACAGTGTGCACGTATGATCAGTATAGCCTAATAACCAACAGTGTGCACTCATGGTCAGTATAGCCTAATAACCAACAGTGTGCACTTATGCAAAAGCAAATGACATCCTTTGATTCAAAGACCCTCGAGTCCACACTGAGCATGTCCCTTAATCACTCCGGAGCATTCACCAAAGAACATTGAACAAGCAATAAACTGAAAATATAATGGCAGTCGTTAGACTCGGGTTTTATGTACACTATTTTCATTTCCTAATTGTAACACGTCTCTACAAATCAGGGGATGAAGACTACGCTCACGGCGTTTTACTTTAGACCCAAGACCCCGCGCACCACCCACCCTGCCACAAAACCCTCCACCCGAGCTCCCCACACCATCTACGCTCCCCTTCTGTGTCCTTCAACCCCACAATCCACCGCAAATGTTTTCACTGAGAAAAAGCCCATTAAATAATTTACTGACCACAGCTAATGACAGGGCCTGATCAGACGGCCGTCGGCGGCTGCGGTTCTTTAATAAGTCATCAGGATGAGGACGAGGGCTGAAACATTTGTTTTAATTAGCCGCTTTTTCAACTTCTTTCACAGGTTTAAGTTTTCATGATGGGCCTGTTTAATAATCCATGCTCATCTTTCTGCTCATTTATGTCATCAAATTTTAACCGTCTCCCTCTCTCCCTCTCTCCGCCTCTCCGCCTCTCTCTCTCTCTCCCACACTAATGACGTGTTTCAGAGATGTAGTCTAACCACTTCTTTCCCCCCCATTTCAGCTCCAATAGTGTAAGAATAGCCGCCAAGTGTCTGCATTTCTGTGTTTTTTTATGCCTGTGTCATAAAATGTCAAATGAATTCCTGTTGTCAAGCTTTAGGCCACTTTGACCCGTTCTTGTTTATGTTACAGTATATGTAATTACATAGAATAATCATGTATAATATATAAACATCATACAGTATGCTGGATCTTAGACATGGGCAATAAAGACTTATATCAACTATATCATGATATTTCACAGTATTTTTTGCAATTATGATATAAATAACAATATGTGAACCATGCAAACACAAAATAGTCAATTTAATTCTGACCATCATCAGTGATGAACTCTTTTTCATTGGCCAGTTTGAACACTGCCTGCCATGCTTGTTTTCGTTCTACTTTTGCGCTGCTCACATTGCAGCGAATATATAAACATGTCATCAACTACATCCTTAATATCACAACATGACAAAGTCTTATCAAGGGGAGGAATTCTACTGGTATATCGATATTGATACGACATGGCACATCCATATTTGGTATGTATTATTATTAACCATGAATACAGAATGGATGTATACAATACATAATATAGGTATACTATAGATACACAATAAAGTATAGTGTGTATATAATATAATATATACTGTATTTCCTAATAGCATACTGGAATGCTGGCTCTATAAAAACATGTTTTGTTGTTTGTTTGCATGGGCTTGGCCTTTCCCTCTGCCAGCATGTGTGGATATGAAGACAGCAGCAGGGAAACTGGGAGTGCTGTAAGTGGATATCGGAGGGGGCTCAGTGGCCATGGCAGCGCCAGATTACACCTTGAGTGGCATTCAGCGAGGGAATAATTGTCTATGGAAAAGACTTGTAGTGGCTCTGAAGTGATTTGATATTTTATCATTCTGCCTTTTCTCTCTCATCACGACGCAGAAACAACTGTGTCAGATCCGCCTGATAAGAGCTGCCCTGAGAGCGGACGGCAAAGCACTCGGGGTGACAAGCATTGTCCAGCGGAGATTCCTATCAAAGCCGAGAGGCTAGACACCGAGCTGAACAAACACAGCACCAGACAGACGCGGTTCTGAGAACACAGATGTATTGCAATATTTTTTGTGGTATTGTGCTCGAATGTTTGTTTTAATTGATATCTTGAGTATATTGTGTAGGGTGTGTATAGACATGGGTATTAATGGGTATGTTGTATATGCTATTAGATGTAAATATGTGCTAATGTGTATGGATGTCAATTAATGTTTAAGGATGTTATACATTCAATACAGAATGTCTATCAGATGTGCTAAATGTGATTATTACCCCGTCATGACAAGACATTTACTGGGCAATGTGGCATTTACATTTTATTTACAGTCAGAGGACTTGGAGCTATTGCTCAACTACACCCTTTCATATCGGATAAGATGACTGACAAAGGCAGATATGCATAAAGACTTCCCTCCGTTACTCATTCTAATCTACATATTTTTGTGATGTCAAAAAACAACATTCTTTGGTATTAGAAACATACTACTGGGTGTTCTTATGGTGTATTCATTTATAGTTGTGTCCATCTAAAGTCGTGTGACTGCTGACTACTCTACTGCTGACTGATGGTCTAAAAGCAAAAAAGCTCCATTTCACTAACGCATTGTTTCTAGTATTTCAACATTCATTTAACCCCACAGTATTTCTATTTCATAAATAGTGCTGAGTGGCTTGCAGGCACATCCCTGGTGCTGCCATCCTGCAGGTCTGAGATGCTAAATACAGCCATCGATATCTGCCCTAGCACAAGGGGCCTGGCAAGGGGAGGAGATTATTGACATTGAGCAACACAGGCGGGGTCAAGTTCAAGGGGCATTTCCACCCAATCGATACGCACACCTGAAAATAATGAATGAAAAAAGGAGTGGCCGAGAGAAAAAAAAAACATTTAATTTGGAGATGCATTCATTAGTTTACCAGATGCATTAAAGAGGCAGAGGTAGAGAGAAGAGGAGAGAGAGAGAGAGAAAGAGAGGGAGAGAAGCAACAACACAGTCCAAAGAAACAAACAACTCATTACTGATATGCACAGCAGTGCATCCACACCCACACACACGCACACACCACACACACACACACACACCACACACACACAGAGACACAAACACACACACACACACACACACACCACACATACACACACACACACACAGACACAAACACACATACACACACCATGCACACACAGAGACACAAACAGACACACACCACACACACACACACACAGACCGCACACACACACAGACACAAACACATAGATACACTATTGAGACAGGGCCTCTCCCCATGGGCCATTGCCCACCTGCTCTGGCTGGCCCTAAACGGCAGTCCGACTGAAAATAGCCTTTACAAATGAAACAGACAATAACACTGGAGAAATATAAGCAGGCCACTGGGGGCACTAAAATCCAACTCAGTGTGACTTATTTGTAAATCAGAGATCAATTCCACCTCGCGTCGCCGCTAGAGACAGCGCCCAAAACTACCGGGCAGGAAAAATGGCCCGTGTGATCAGGGAGAAATGTTCAGCCGTAAAAAAGTGCGGAGGCTCTCGGTCATCCGCTTCTTTTTTTCCCCCCCTCCTTTTCTAAAAAAAAAAAAGAGCAAAAGGCATAATTGACTGTGAAAATGTAAATGACCGCTAAGGACGTTCCCGGACTCGCGTGCTGGCTAAAAGGAGCGACCGTTTGGAGGATTCCAAGTTTGCTGAAGGAAGCCAATAAATCTCAAAGTACTTAGTCAGCATTCAACTGTTCAGTTTGCTTACGCCGTTTAATAATTTAAACGTATCACTATGCAGATGAGACGGACTGGAAAAACGGTGCACACGCATGACTGAGCCATGCAGCATATGCCATTTAGACACTAACACAGAGAGAGAATGACAGAGGGACGGAAAGAGAGGAGAGGGAGAGATAGAGAAAGGAGAGAGAGAGAGAGAGTGAGTGGTGTTATATGGTGAAGGTGTGCGGGGCAGAGAGCATATTTGTTGAGCGCTTTCACAGCCGTAGCGATATTACAGGAGAGGACAGCGGTGTGAGGGCTGCCTAGCAGAGGCTTCAGGAAAACATGGACATGTGTAACATGATGATCCCTCCTGCTTCCATTTTAACTGCCTGCCAATATGGCAGCTGTGGGACTCTCTCTCTCTCTCTCTCTTATCCTGCCTCTCTCTCTCATTCTGCCTCTCTCTCTTCTCTCATTCTCTCTCTCTCTCATTCTGCCTCTCTCTCTCTTTCTCTCTTCCTCTCTCTCTCTTTGTCCTCTACTCTTGTCCTTGACTCAGAACGCACACCAGCTGGCACCTACCCAATTCAAAATACAGTGGAGATAATTGTGTGTGTCTGTGTACAGAGCAAACACACGCACACACACACACACACACACACACACACACACACACACATACACACACACACATACACACACACACAGACACACATACACACACACACACACACACACACACACACACACACACACACACACACACACACACACACACACACACACACACACACACACAAACACACACACACACACAGAAATAAGCAGTAAAGACATACTGTATGTGAGAAGGGTGTTTGTGTGGGGAGTGACATTAGAAGGAGATGACAGGCCGAGGCAGGGAGCAGATCAATGGCAGTTGTATGAAGACATGTGTGAGCCAAATAAGGAAGAGCTGACAAGTGGCTGAAAGAGAGAGCTAAAGCTGTGGAATGACAGATGAAGAGAGGAAAAGAGAGAGAGAGAGAGAGAGATAGTAAGTTATAGAGTGAGAGTGAGGGGGAGATGGAGGAGAAAACCCTCTCGTCATTAAGCAGCGGATGGCCAGTAAAGAGACAGAGAGAGAGAGAGAGAGGGAGAGAGAGAGAGAGAGAGGGAGAGAGAGGGGAGAAGGAGAGAGAGACTCACTGTTCCAGCCTGATGGGGTGCTCGCTGAGCGCCCAGCATGCAGACACAGCAGGGAGGGTAGTCGTGGAAACCAACTGGATGGGGACGGGCGAGAGAGAGAGGAAAGGTGAGAGAGAGAGAAAGAAAGAGAGAGAGAGAGAGAGAGAGAGAGAGAGAGAGAGAGAGAGAGAGAGAGAGAGAGAGAGAGAGAGAGAGTGGGATGAGGAGGTGAGGGAATAAAGGGCAGGTGGGGAGGAACAAGAGGTGAAAGGGTGGAGTCAAGGCATGAAAGATGGGAATAAAGAGTGTGTGTGTAGGTATGTGTGTGTGTGTGTGTAGGTATGTGTGTGTGTTCGTGTGTGTGTAAGAGTGTGAGTGTGTGTGTGTGTGTGTGTGTGAAGGTAATTGTGTAAAGGTGTGTGTTGTTGGTGGAATGGTGGTGAGGGGAGGTTGGAGGGGGTGACATGAGCCTTGGAACATGAGCTGTAATGTTCAGACACTGAATGGCTGGTGTTTCAGTCTGCCAAACAACATAATGACTCAGTCAGGCAGAAAAATATTACCACCGGGGGAATATTTGGATCCTCTCAGGATGGGAGTAATTAGGACCTAACCTACAATGGCATGCTCCGGTGCCGAACGAGCAAACCAACCAACGAAAAGTGTGTGTGTGTGGGGGGGGGGCGACACCTCTCTCTGTGTCCTGTCCGCTCCTCACACACTCACATACACACACACTCTCTCTCTCTCACACACACACACACACACACAAACACACACACACACACAAAACCGGCTGTAGAGCTGGTGTCGGCCACATTGGTTCTAACTGCAAAGGTAACACACACACACACACACACACACACACACACACACACACACACACACACACGCCACGTATCAATACCTCTCGCCACCCCCACCTCTGTTCCTCAAGGACCTCTATCCAGCGCACTGCCATAACAAGGCTGCTATAATTATACCCAGGTGGCTGTTAATAGCCTAACAATGTATGTGGCAGGATGGAGGCACAGAAGGTTGGCACGGCATAATGGACAACCGGGGACTTCTGTGGAACAGACCGGGAGACGTGTGTTCTAGAACTTTCTAGTAACTGAGTGGTAAGCTATCCCTTCTGTGTTGGGACTAAAATGAGAGAAATACAGTAACTTAGACGATGGGTCTGCAGTGTGTGTGTGTGTGTGTGTGTGTGTGTGTGTGTGTGTGTGTGTGTGTGTGTGTGTGTGTGTGTGCGTCTGCAGCTCTTTGGATTCAAGGTCTGCTATGCAAACAGAGAAGGAAACGGGTTATTAGCTCCTCAGTGGAGAAGAACAAAAAGTGTGAATACTTCTTCATTTCCTCAATATTTATGTATAGTCTCCCAAAAGAGGGAATTGGAGTGATTTGGAAAGGAAGAGTGAGGTGAAAAAAGAAGAAAATAAAAAAAATGTCTCGGCCCTTGCACTCATGCATGGAGACTCCGATTAGCCCACATCAGGCTCAGCTGGGCTAGCGGTGTTCACTCCACACCCAGGGGTTAGTGAACAGAACAGAGAACATAACATACTGTAGCAGAACAAATACGTACTGTATGTTGGGATTGTTGCATGTATGTTAGTACTCATTCTCAGAAAGGCCCTGCACCATAAACTAAATCTGCTTGGTATCGTAATGTATTGTGTTGAGGATTGTGGAGGTTACATTGTGAAATGGATTATTTCTGTTTCTGCATCTGTGGTATACAAGCAACAATCGTCTGCCAGTATCAGGAATACTGCATACAAGGGTTATGTAAAATCCAGAAAAAACAGCTTACCAAGGTTTCGATGGAGGCAAGGGAGAGAGAAGTGGGAGAGATCTACTGTGTGTGTGTGAGTGTGTGTGTGTGTGCACATCAGGTGTCTGTGTGTGTGTGTGTGTGCATGTGTGCGTCTGTGTGTGTGTGTGTGTGTGTGTGTGTGTGTGTGTGTGTGTGTGTGTGCGCGCACGTGTGTGTGTGTGCGCGTCAGGTGTCTGTGTGCATGTGTGTCTGTGTGTGTGTGTGTGTGTGTGTGTGTACGTCAGGTGAGAGGGAGCTCTCAGAAAAGGGCTGGTGTAATGTACTCTCATTAAAGCAGCAGCAGAGGACACCAAGAGAGAAGGAGGCTGCCCTTCACTCTCATTAGGAACAGAGATACCACACACACACACACACACACACACACACACACACACACACACACACACACACACACACACACACACACACACACACACACACACACACACACACACACATTCAAGCACAGGCAAACACATACCCACAAGCACAAATCCAAATACATATTTTCACACATACACAAACACATAGACATGCGCATACACACACACACACACACACACACACACACACACACACACACACACACACACACAAACACACACACACACATACACACACACACACACACACACACACACACACACACACATTCAAGCACAGGCAAACACATACCCACAAGCACAAATCCAAATACATATTTTCACACATACACAAACACATAGACATGCGCATACACGCATACACACACACACACACACACACACACACACACACACACACATACACACACACACACACACACACACACACACACACACACATTCAAGCACAGGCAAACACATACCCACAAGCACAAATCCAAATACATATTTTCACACATACACAAACACATAGACATGCGCATACACGCATACACACACACACACACACACACACACACACACACACACACACACACACACACACACACACACACACACACACACATTCAAGCACAGGCAAACACATACTCACAAGCACAAATCCAACTACATATTTTCACACACACACAAACACACACACACACACACACACACACACACACACACACACACACACACACACACACACACACACACACACACACAGCCAAACACACACACCATCACAGAGTGAGAAAAGAAAAGCACTAAAAGGCTAGAAAACTAAAGCACAACTTAAATCAAATTCTTAAAAGGAGTCAGAATAAATGATGTCGATCACAGAGCCAAGGACTCCAGCATCCCCCCCCCCCCCTTTTTTTTCTGTCTCTTGCTTTGAAACAATACCAACAGGTCCTCCAAGTGTTACTGAGTGGCTCTGACACTGAAACACGCCTGGTGTCATCCTCCATACATCTGTAGCAACAGGAGAGTGTGTCCGCTTTGCCTCCGCATCCCTGCGAGGTGTACAGCTCGAGCATGTCCACACGGAACAGGACCACTTATTACTAAGGAACGCTCTGCGCCTTCCTATAGGCAAAGAGCAGCCAGCATGCCATCCATCTCACTGTGACCGAAAGCACAGAAACAATGGGAGTGGAAAAAAGAGAGAGAGAGATTGGAAAAGGGTGGGAGAGAGAGAGAGAGAGAGATGGAGAGAGTAAGGAAGAAAGGCAAGAGTAAGCAGCCAGAGAGAAAGGCAGAGAGGACAGAGAGAGACAGAGAGTGAGAGAGAGAGAAGAAAGAGAAAGAAGAGAGCTAGAAAGAGGGTGAGAGAAATGAAAAAAGAGAAAGAGAGATGAAGAGAGATAGAAATAAAGGAGAGAGAGAGAGAGAGAGAGAGAGAGAGAGAGAGAGAGAGAGAGAGAGAGAGAGGGATAATGCAACGCTTGAGGCCAAGCGGTCATCTCCGGGCAGGGCCAGGCGCGAATGAGCCTCACCCCCAGGGGAACTCTACCTGCGCCGTAAAAATTAATGACCTCTGAACTCCAGCCGCGCCACACACGCCACCCCCACAACCCCCCGTCACCCCTGCTGCCTCGCTCCGCTCCACCAAATTGCATTTTTCAGGCTCACATCCTCCAGGACATGCCGGGCTGGGTTGGATGCCCACCCACAATTCATCCCTGCGCACCGGCTAAGCCAATTTTCATTTAACCGTAATTAAAGGCCCAGAGATGAACATTATGCGTTAGATAAAGCGGACGAATACGCTGACTACACTCAGTATGATTTTGGAGAGGAGAGGGGGGTGGTGGTGGTTGGGTGAGGGGGTCGAAGCTAGAGTGGGAGTTGTAGGGGCGACAAGGGGTGGTGGGGGGATGTGGGGAGGGGGGCAGAATTAATTACAAGCCATTAGGGCACAAGTCATCTTATTGCAAATGTTGAGTTAAACGGGAAGAATTAGTTCCTTCATTGTGTTAAATGCTCTGCGTTGATTTAGTGGGGCCTCTTCAATTTATTTCAATGAGGTCGATATGAAGGGAGGCATAGGAGGCAATATACTAGCAAAAAATCTACTTACTCTATGAGTGTAGTTGAACAGGGAAAACAAAACAAATTCAGTCTCAATACATATATAAGCTTGCACTAAGATAATTATGATCAATTGTGCAGCATTTTTGTACAGCAGGTCCTAACGACTTACAACACATGCCAGCCTCACATTCAAAGAGTAATACTAAGTAAATATGAAGTACACAGAAATGCGTACGAGAACCTGAAAAACAACAGCCAAGACATGTTGATTCCATTACAGCCTCTGCTCATATTTGTTACATATTTGGATTTGTCATGTCTGAATTTTCCGCAGACTTCAATAAATCCTAATTATTAAAGTTTCACTGCCTCGGATGAGAGGCTTGTTTCGGCAATCAAAGCCTTTCATTTGCCTTCAAATAAGGACTGAAAAGCCTTTGAGAAGGCTGCACTGTAACTCAGCTGGAGATGGAGATATTGATGTGTACCTCCTCTCCTTGAAATGAGACTCATACAGACCCAATACTTATTTCCAAATACATTATTGGGGATGCCAGTGAAAGGTTCATAATACGGGAATAGATGGTTTCTAATTTATCACTGACTAGAATCCTATGATATGATCCATGAAAGGCGTCGATCAAGTAAAAAGCTTCTTATCTATCTTCTTTTAATATATCCCTGTCATTCTGTACCCCCCCCCCCCTTAAAAAGGGGCAGCAGCACAGCAAGCCAAATGCACCAATATGTGTACTTCTCAATTAGACTCCCCCTGCTTCTTTCTTTCCCTCTTTCTCTCTCTCTCTTTCTCTCTCTCTCTCTCTCTCTCTCTCTTTCCACAAAGGCGCCAGTTTGCAATGAAAATCCACTGCAGTCCTAATGTGGAAGGAAAGGCCATTCTGGCCAGCCTGGGACTGGCCCTTGGCTGAAAAATTAGGTGAGAAAACGGGTCAATTCCCAGCGTTGTGGAGGTGCGGGAGTTACAGACGCCAATGCTGATCCATCCCACCTCCCCCACCCCCTTAGCCTGAGAGATTGCTTTTGTGTGAGCTGCTTGCTTCGTTCCACCCCCTAAACGTGTTTAAAGAATTTTTCACTGGATTGCATTAGGCAGCCAGAAATTAATCTACCATTACGAGGAGTTGGGGGTTGCGTGGGGGGGTATCTAGGACTCTAAAGCTTTGAGGGTGCCTGCAATAAAATAGTTTAACTGCTCTACTGAAAACGTGATTGGTTGAGGCGGCGGGCGAGCATTTTATCATGTGCTAAAGAGGAGGCAAGAGGAAGAGAATGGAGGAAGAGGAAGAAGAAGATGAGGAGGAGGGAGAGGAGGAAAGGAGCTCGGCATCAGACCAGGTGAGGATCTCTCCTGCATCCTGCATCCTGCATCTTTCCACCTGGGCATGAGGGCTGGACACTAAGCTAAGCTGGGGATAAGACAAGGACTGACATGGCTGCACTGACTGGACACAAACAGATAGAGGAACTGTATATCTTCTTTCATGCATATTTGTAGTCACAGAATCTGCACCTGCACTGGAGATATGGCTCTTGTTTATGCAAATAAATACACAGGAATATCAGTGTTTTGAAAGATGAGCAAAGTTTGCCAAAGTGTACGAAACCAAACTTAAAGT
>NW_027468680.1:13478671-13496171 GCF_046254945.1 Alosa pseudoharengus
CTTGCGTCTAAATTGTAAAAATCCATTGGTCTCGATATGAGGGCCTTTGTGACAGTGAGCAAAGCAGCTGATTAGGCTGCGAGTGGGCCATTGAGGGGCAGAAAATAGGCCGATTAAATTGGATGATTAGGGGATTCATTTGTGTCCTCCGAAGAGAGGGAGAGAGGGGAAAGGAGGGGGGACAGTAGCAAACACAACAGAGGCCACAGCCCCCTGTGACCTTCCTCCGAGACCTCAGCAATACTCTCTCTCCTCTCTCTCTCTCTCTTGCTCTCTCTGTCTTTCTGGCTGGCAAAGGGAGGCCAGGCTTTAGCATGATAACAATGCACAGCAAAAGTACATGAGTGACAGAAGTTGCCTTTTCCCTAAAACGTGCCTACAGTACATCGGAGCCATAGATGGAGGCTGGGAAAAACACATAAGCATAAGATGGAGTAGGAATCAAGTAAATAAAGACCAACTGAACCTGAGCTGCACTTGTTCTACGTTTCACAGAACAATAAAAGCACTGTAACGCTTTTAAAAGCTCTGTATCATGCCACCATTTCTGGCATTCAGATTCGAGCAAGGTTAAACAGCTCCAAGACAACTCAGTTTAATTATAAAACATATTACCACTGCCTTCGTCAAGCCAATTAAATTTGATTGGATACTTTCTTTATTCAACAAGCCCCTTTCATGTCATTTTAATTTACTGTCAAAGCGGGCTGAATATTGGAAACTAAATTATTTACTACGGCCCATAAGCCAATAATGTTCCATTTGTCTCGTACTGAGAGGGACTAGACTAACAAGATTATTAAGGACATTACTTGTAATGCTAAATGCCCTTCACTTTATTTCAGCCTCATGCCGGCGCTCGCAGACATCACACTTCCAAAGCGCGGCCCTCCATTCTGAGAGAGGGCCTGTCATCCAGCCAGCCCTGCCGAGGTTAAGGTGGGGCAGCAGGTAGCGGGCGAGGGGGTTGGCACCGACCCGACTCACCAGAGAGAGCCCAGAGGAGCCAGGCAACATTTAAATACACAATGAGTTCTCCACCCAAATGTCCCCTATTAAGTTTATTACATGCCACTGTTCAGCCTGGTCTTAACTTTCTTGTACGTGGATTAAGCCTTGGATTAGTCTTAGACTAAAAACATTTTTCATTGGAGATTTTCATTGAAGTTTTCTTTTTAGTTTAAGACTAGGTTAATCCATGTGCTGGAAACCGGTCCAATATTCGTCCTTAGACACTACAGAAATAGGAATCACTCAATAAATGTTCTATGTCACACAACTTCTGAGGCTGTTGTATTTTCACTGCTGTATATTCAGAATAGAATAGAATTATCACAGCGCTCTACGGGACGGGACAGATTTATGAGTGAGTGGACGGGGGGATTAGTCCGGCTAAAGGCCTTTAACACCTCCGCCGGCACTGAGAACGAGACACCTCCCCGTGCCGGCTCCGTACAGTAGCGGGCAGAAACGAGGTGATTTGTAACACTTTGTGAAGATATTAGCTCCAGCTGACTAAATGGCCGCTCGCAGAGTTCGAAACAAGGCCCTTCCATATTCATTCCCACTGTCAGGCTGATTTATTTTCACCATTACTGGACCATTTGCCTAAAGGACTAATTGCCAGGTCTACCAGTGCAATGCAGAGCAGTCGGAGTACAGTGAGCTCGGCAAAGCAAAGAGACGTGGAAATAAAAAGCATTTGGCCATTGATCACTGAGCCATTGAGAGGACTTTCCATTTTCTGGGGGATAACGGTAATCATATTTTCACGAGGGGGGGTGGGGGGGGGGTGGAACTGCATTGGCGGACAAAATACGGACCCTCTGAGGTAAACATACTTGCACACATACACACAGAGACATCTATTCACAAACACACACACACACACATACACATACACACAGAGACACGCACACACACACACAGAGACACACACACACTGTGTCTCTCTCTCTGACACACATCCACACACACATTGAAAGACACATACATACAAACACAAACTGACTCTCCCTCTCTCTCTCTCTCTCTTTCCATCTCTCTCTCTCTAAACCACACACACACACACACACAAAGACCACACACTTACACACAATCCGACCACAAACAAGGCTATTGGGAGAGCGAGGACACCCCGGAGAGCTGTCTCATGCTGCCGATGCCAGCACTGGCTTTGTTGTCTCCATTCGAAAGAGAAATAGGCCATTAAGTGCAGAATTGCAACCAAGTATACAGGAGACCCCTGATTAAGTCCAACTCACAGACATCGAAGCTGGACCGCACGTCCCTGAGAAACTCTTGTAAAATGAAACGTCTGACTTAATAAGAACTTTTTTTTTGTCTTACTCAACCAACAACACTGCTTTTTTTGTGTTGATGTTGTTGCTGTTTAATGTCTCCATGTCTCATTTACTGTAATCTATTCACAAGGAGACAAAGTAAAAACACAATGTGTCAGTATTAAAACACACTGTTCGACAACAACGCTTCCTCAAGCTGTGTGTGTGCCAAAGACGGTGTTACAAGTAATTGTTTCCATGGCAATTACTTTCTTTGGGTGAGCATTGTATTAAAAAAATAAAATAAAAAATAAAGAAAATAACACAAACATGCCCACAGCTTCCATGGAGCCAAAAGCAATTTCCTCGACTAAATTTAGTTATGCAAAGCCTATGGGCATCTTTAGCATTTAGTAATTAGTTTTATAATTACTGCTGTTTCGCTCACTGTCATTCAATTTTTCTTACACCACAACTGGGGAATGGAACATCTCACATCCACAGCTGGGCACATTACCATCCTGTTTATGGAGTGAGAAATACAACAACCGCTGTTTTTTTTCTTCTCTCTCTCTCTCTCTCTTCATCGTTTTAGTGTGGCACGCTGAAACCTTTGAGTTTGCCATTTTATAATGAGGTCCAGCTATGCAAAAAGAACCCCCCAGTACCACCCACCAAAACCACCCCCCTCCCTTCTCTCTCTCTCTCTCTCTCCCGCTCTCCCCCTCTCTTTCGCAGTCATTCTCTCTCAATCTCTTGGCGTGGCGAGGAACTTCCATTGTGATGCAAACACCATCAATCCCCTCATTACCATTAACAATGAGTGTGTCATGGCGGGCAGCGGGAGAGGGCACTTTAATCAATGCCCTTCTCACTGCCAACCTGCTCACCCACAGACCCTCGATACGGGCAGGGAATTCGGGAGCTCCGCTCCGCTTCCCATTTACACTGAGGGGGCTTTGCCTGGGACCAGTCAAAAGGCTTTAATAAAATAACCCCGGCTAACCAGGCCGAGGCCGGTGCACCACTTCCACTAAAGCCACTCCACCTGTGTTTGGATAAGATTCCAGGCACTGGGTAAGGGTGTGTGTGTGTGTGTGTGTGTGTGTGTGTGTGTGTGTGTGTGTGTGTGTGTGTGTGTGTGTGTGTGTGTGGGTGGGGGAGGGGGGGAGGGGGGGGGGGGGGGGTCATACCTAACATCTCAAATGAGGGATTTGTTTGAGATCACGAGACATTAAATAGGGGTGATGTGCTGGCTGGGTGGTTTGGAGTTGAAGGGCCGTGGCTCATTTCAAGGTCTATCCATGGAGTTTATTGACAAAATTATGCTAATGTGCGGAGGCACTACATGGAGAGTTGGCATAGCTTCAGCAGCAGTTCCATGCCTTTGCTGGAGGTGTGTTTAAAAGAAAAAAAAACATGACATCGATACAAACACTGATATTACCACTCCTGTGCTCACCTTATTTATACATCCACACAAAGCCGTGATGACCACCGGCACATACTAATCAGTTATAGCAGTGTGGCAAAACCTTTCAAATATCCAAACAACTTGACAGTGCTTTTCAATTACTCTGAAGCATAAAATATGAGACACGGGCATTGATTTGACATGAATCTGAATTTGAGAATTACATCAAAAGGCAGTTTAGATATTAATAAAATATGTCAGATTCTATGTTATATGACTGACATTCAAAAGTAGATGACAATGGTAGATGTTTAAATCTACAAGCATCCATGACATGCTAATCAAGCTAGTACTGTGTTCCTCATTCCACCTTTGCACTGATGAAGGTCTGAGGACCGAAACGTTTGTACATCACCTCACTTGGTAGCACCTTGGCTTGATGAATTAAACACTTTGTTTATTTATTTTTCAACGGCAAATAATGGTGTGTGAGTTTTTTTCTTGATTGACTGTTACTTCTTCATTCCACCGACATCATTATGGCCTAAAATTCAAAGTTATCAAATTCAGTTCAGTTCATACTCAGACTTTCTGGACTTTCTGGTGACCAAGACTCTTTCAGAAGTTTATGGATGTACAGTAACATGTCTGTACAGATGCTGTTCATGAAGTATTATTACCAATAAGTTGTGCCTTCTGTTAAGATTAGTGAGAATATTTGAAACAATTAAAAAAATATTACATAGTAGTATCATGACTAGTAAAGATAATGCATGTCAAATACACTAGTAGTACAGTAGCACTCATTGCTAGTCACTGCACTGACACTAAGCTTGAGAGAGTACAGTTCTCTCTTGCTCTTCTTCTTCTTTTTCTCTCTCTCTCTCTCTCTCTCTCTCTCTCTCTCTCTCTCTCAGGAAGCCTTGGTTTTCGTGTTGCTCATAAAGTGTGGCATTTTGGTGACTGCTCTGCGCTCCGCATGCATGCGTAATGAAGGCCCAGGTGGTGGAGGGGGTCAGGAGGCTGGCGCCAGCCTCCAAACAACAGAAAAGGTCACGCTTGTTTGTGCAGTGTCCTTCAGCAGATGTGAACCGCCTCTGACAGAGACTAGCAAATTTCGGTTTAAACGCTCGGAAAAAAAGGGTGGAAAAAAATTAGTTGATGGGTCAATTACGGGAAAGGTCAATGGACGCTAAAAATACAATAAATAAATAAAAAATAAAAACAAAAATGGAGAGAAGGAGAGAGAGAGAGAGAGTGGCTCGCTTGCACAAGTTATGATAATAAATGAGCACTTGTGAAGTGGAGGTCAAATTCTTTTAGTGTGCATGCCAGTAATCCCGATGGCCTTTATTGCTGATAAGGAGTTGCATTCTCTGCTGTGTCGCTCATGTTTTGTATTCAGTAGAAAAGGGGCCTCATCTTAATGATGTTTAGTGAGTCCAAAAAGCCATCATGGCAAGCGGCAAGCAGGGCTTGTTTTTTATTTACCATAATGCTGGAAAAAAAGTGAGGGAATTTTTTTTTCAATGACAGGTTGTCTCAGAGCAAACAGCTATTCCTAAAACAGAACTGATGTACGAAGCCGCGGCTAGGCGGATATTTCCCAAAAGGTTACAATCATCAGTTATTAAGTAGGCATGCCTTGCCAGGAGTAAACCCAGGAGTTTTCTTGTTTTGTTTCATTTTTTTGGTGTATGTTTGTTTCTTATCTGAAAATCCCAAATAATAACACAGTCACAGCTTGGCCAACATGCTAGTGTTTGTGTGTCTGTGTCTGTGTGTGTGTGTGTGGTGCTTGTGTGACTGACTGACTGTGTGTGTATGTGTGCGTGTGTATGCACATACAAAGCAAGAGCCAAATTGATTAAGGGACTGGACTGCCAAATGAACAGAAACTCCGATACATCAGAAACAATATCGCTTCCCTAAGCTTCACCTTGAATTGTGTGCACAAACAATCCGGAGGTGGAATGGACCCTGCCCTCTAAACTCCCTTCACCTGATCCAATAACACGCCATATGCCCACATTAGCATATGCCGCTACGCTAACACTGGCTCTGATAGGGGGGTGGGTGGGTTGGGTGGATGGGAGCATTTGAACAACAAACGCCTAACCCACAGAGCCCATGTTTGGCCATGCCTGCCCATGAAACAACATCCAGCGAAAAGCCTCGTAAGGATCTGACGTTACGGATCGGACTCTGGCATTTTCACTATAGATACGTGCAAACAGAGGAGGCGTGGAGAAGGAGGAGAGAAGAGGAGAGAGGAGGAGAGAAGAGTTGTGGTGGAAGTGTGGGGGGTGGGGTTGCATAGACGGAGTATCCATTAGCCAGGAGTGACGCAAGGCAACAAAACGGGAATCGATACAAGGTCTGTTCCAAATGTAGTGCAAATAAAATGTGGTGAGTTAGTGATTCAATTGAAAGTGGGGGCTGTCAATAGGATATAGGGACACTGGGGCTGCTCTCATTGTCCTAAGGGAAGAGGAGAGAATTCACCTTGCTGAGTGTTCATTAAAATACCTAAATGTAGTCTGCACACTTTATTTCCAGCACTGCCTCTATATTACTTTCTTTGATGAAATGCAAAGTGTGCAGGTCTTAATCGTGTGAGAGGAAGCAGTCTTGCAAATAGACATGTCAGTGGCTGGTGGCGGGTGGGGTGTGTGTGTGTGTGTGTGTGTGTGTGTGTGTGTGTGTGTGTGTGTGTGTGTGTGTGTGTGTGTGTGTGTGTGTGTGTGTGTGTGTGTGTGTGTGTGTGTGTGTGTGTGTGTGTGTGTTTGTTCCATGGCGCATTATTCCGTGTATACATTTGCTCATTAAAATGCATGCCTCTCTTCAAAGCAAGGCAACAATGATGCCATCTGTTGTGAGCTCACCAGAACAAACAGTACACACGGGGCACGGAGAAGAAACGCTCGCCATTCACTTTCCCCCCCTCTCACTCTGTGTAGTCACGGTTGGGGCAAACAATACACAGGAACCACCAGAAACACCATCTGACCCCCCCGCCCCTTCCCTTCAAAAACAGGGCCTGTTAAGTACAGACGGGCGGGGTGAGTACAGTGGAGCGGGTTCACAGCACCAGGCTCCAAAGTAGCACCCGTGGGCCCAGGGCCGACTGCTTTGGAGTTGTAAGCTGACACTCACACACTCATGTCGGGGGGGAAGAGAAAAAAAAAAACTGGCCCCTTGGTCCGGGCTAATTAAAATGGCAACGCTTTAACAGAGAGACCCTTTGGGGATACGCCGAAGGATATGGAAACCTACTGTACTATATATTTTCTTTTTTTCCACCACTCTCCTCTTTTTTTCAAATCTCATTTCAAAAGGTAGAGGAATCAAACAGAGTCTGCGCGTGGTGTTACTTTGTTTCAGGTTGTTTCTGCGGCACCCGCCCGGCTGCACTGGCAGGCCTTGCATTTCATTTGTGACAAAAGATGTAGGAATAATAACATCGTATCAGCAAATCTTGACACAGGATGAATGAGGGGACGGGGAAACAGGAGGAGTGGAAAGGTTGCCGGAGCTCTCGTCGCCGCGGCGAGGAGAAGGACACGGAAGCGTGCTAAGCAACACTTGACATTATTTAAGTCATTAATATCGTCTGTGTCCTTGTGTGTTCCTGTGTGACGGTTTCACATATACACTTCAACTTCTCGTCTCATTAGCCAAACATTTTCCACTTTCTAATTATGAAATACTGATTATATGTTTTAAGGCTAAAATGATTAGCAAATGGAGGAAGAGGCTTTTTGCACCATGACAAACATTATTTTATATTGATAGGAAGATTTAGTGTAGTAAAAAGTAAAAAGTAATCATCAAAAGTAATCGTCTTCCGAATGAATCATGTATAGAATTCATGTAAGTCACTTGACTTATCAGTATGGTGTACGCAAATAGTTTTTCTGAATCACATAACACGGATGGTTTTATGACATTCTGGGGTGTGTTTCCTAAAACCATAGTTGCTAACCTGTTATTGCTGCATTGCAACCAACAAAGTTGCTAACTTAGTTAGCAACTATGGTTTTGAGAAACGCCCCCCTGAATATGAGTTTATGAGTTTTCCATAACATTATGGCTTTCAGCGAACATATAGTAATTATCTGTACAATTCATAACTCTATATTTCTCCATTGTGTGCGTATCAGTATGTGTTTGTGTGTCTGTAAGGGGTTACATCAACTAGTAAATTTCAGTAGTCATGAAACCTCTAGTCTGTGTGTCTGTGTTCATATATCTGTTTGTTCATATATTTATGATTTCCTGTGTGTATGTATGTGTGTGTGTGTGTGTGTGTGTGTGTGTGTGTGTGTGTTTGCATACGTGTGTGTGTGTGTGTGTGTGTGTGTGTGTGTTTGCATACGTGTGTGTGTGTGTGTGTGTGTGTGTGTGTGTGTGTGTGTGTGTGTGTGTGGTGTATGTTTGCATACATGTGTGTGTGTGTGTGTGTGTGTGTGTGTGTGTGTGTGTGTGTGTGTGTGTGTGTGTGGTGTATGTTTGCATACATGTGTGTATGTGGGTGTGTATGTGTGTGTGTGTGTGTGTGAGTGTTTGCATACATGTGTGCGTATGTGTGTGTACAGTATGTGTGTGTGTGTGTAGGTCCTACCTTTGACTGAGGTGTTGGGCGGCGGGCCTTCGATGCGCAGGTTCCACGGCGGGTCCCCCTGGTTGGCGAAGTCCCTCATCTTCAGGTAGCTGATGGTCAGGCGGATGATGGAGGCCTTGTCCAGCTGGCTGGTGATGGCGCCCGGCAGCGGCAGCATCTTGGCCAACTCGTAGAACTCAAAGTTCTCCTTCCCGCGCCGCGAGCGTGCTGCATCGCGGGACTTCTCCTTCCTCAACGCCTGCAACCTGAAAGTCAGGAAGAGAAAGAGTGAGAGAGGGGAGAAAAAGAAAGAGACATTGAGGGGTTAGGCAATTGCAGCCCTGGACTGGACTATGTGCCGTTGGCCGCAAGGGGGTGTTGCAATGTTCAACCAACATTACAGCAACTTCAAAGAGGCCTCAGAACAGGGGGATGTGTTGGGGAACTGTGTACCCACCCCCCCACCCGCTTTGAATTTATTTATGCAATTACCCATTGGGAGCGGAATCCATGCGCCAGAAATTGAAAATGTCCACTGGCGGTTTCTGCATTTTGGCAGAAAAATAATACTGCAGCACAAAAAGCGCTTCAGGCATGGTGCTGCTTACCACTGTGCCGGGATCAGCCTCTGCTGCTTATATGTCATTACTAAAGTAAACATGGAACTGAACCTGGGTCTGAAGACAGGACTCTCTATACTGGCCATGACTGTACAAAAGTTTCCCACTGTTGAAATACAAATCAACTACACTAGGTACCTGAAACGTGTAATTTAAAGCATCATGCAAAAGCATCATATAAAGAGAAGGTCTTTAATAAGGTCCTTAAGCTCATTCAAATCCAGGACCAATACATTGTTTAATGTATTAATCATTAGTATCATTGGCGTCAATCGTTTGTTTGGTAATTGTGGGTGCCTCCCTCAAGGGCTTGCAGTTTGTCTGGTAATGCTGCTGATTGGATCATGAATGGCCACAGCAACTAAGAGGAATTAGAGGAAAGAAGAATATTGTGTGGAGGAGGATGCCCTACCTACAGCACACGGAATGTAACACCTCTCCTGTGATCTGAAAAATACAATAAAACACCCCCAAACTATGACACCAAAACATATAATACTTAATTTATCATCTGCCTGAAAGTGAAGCAATGTGTTTTAGTTTCCAGGTTAACCTGCAAGTACAGGTTGAGGGTTGAGGGTTTGGGAGACAGCAGCTGCAGCTGCAACACAGTTTAGATTATCCACTGTGGCATATTCCATACACACACACACAGGCATATAGATACAGACACACACACACACACACACACACACACACACACTCCAGCCGCTGCCGCCTGATTCATCTGATGGGCCCTGTGCAGCCAGCAGTGGTGTCAGAGGCGACCCCCTCCAGACTGGAGGTTACGGTGGCGCTGCCTCTGCTGCGCTCAGCGGGGATCCCTGGGCTCCGCCGCAGTAGTGGCCAGCCGGGGGAGCAGGAGTGGGCCGAGGTCGTGATTAGCTCTGAACCCATCAACCCCCCACCCCTGCCCCACCCCAGGAGAGACACAGCCCCATCAAGTGACTTCTCGAATCACTGGCAAGCCCTGCCTCCCTGCCCTCTAAAAGATGCCATGGCATGACCCAAGAATCTGCTCCGCACGACAACATGGCGTCCCAGAGGAAGGTAAGTAATACTCTTCTAGTGCAGTGAGACCCGAACCTGCTCTCCCACTGACAGCCACCTCATTCGGAACCAACACTCTCACTGCCCACAGCAAGCACACAAACCATCCGTCATTGTGCTCAGTTTCTGATTTCAGTCATTTCGGTGTCTTTTTTTTTTTTTTAATTCGTTAAGCAAAAGCACATTAATAGAGCCATGCTTCTATTCTCCCGTATAGTATTGATCGCATCTACACAAACAGAGTAGAAATGGGCTTCAGGATACAGTGACAAAGTTTGATTGAGCTCCTGCAATGTGTTGCCTGAAAGCATCAGAGAAATAAGCTTTGTCATTCACTGAGAGGCTTTTGTGTGAAGCGGGCACCCATAAATTCAAGTAATTTTAGCAGTAAGTAAATACTTGTGACCCATAAATGTAGACTAATAATGTAATGTACAGGAGTCGGTGAGAGGTTTTTCTTTATAGATTTGTTCTGTTCCAGCACAAGGTTTTGAGTGCTCTGATTTATGCTATTTTCAATCAGACAACTCGGAACAGGCAGTTTCATACTTCCAAAATGCAACTCCCGACTTTCTACGGCGTTCATCATCTGAAGCCATTTTGAATTAGGCTGGCAATAAATCACGCCCGGAACCCCAGCATTCCCTACCGGCCGACACATAGATTAATTTTTTACCACCACAAATGCAAAATCGGTTAGACCAGATTTGAAAGATGGGGAGAGAAAGACCATCTGAAAAGATGAAAAATGTTAGCTGGAGAAAAATCATCTGCTATTGTTTGTCTTTTTTCTTTCTCTCTCTCGCTGTACATAATTTCAGAGGCGAGGACAAATAGCAGGGCCCCCTATACTCGAGCCAGAATGATCTGTAGCTATAGAATGCCACATTCTCTCACTGATGTGCTCTACTCTACTGCACACCCCCAGTTAAAAGAATCTAACTACCTTGAAGACTCACTTTGATCCAATTGTGTTTATTGCCCATTCATTCACAATATAGCTTCAATTGCAGGGGTGGTGAAAACACTAAGCAACAAGCTTCTTTGCCTTCCTAAACCTTCATTTCAGAAGAGCCTGCATGGAATGCCTCACATCACCTACGCTCATAGTTGTCATGATCAATTTATGTTAGCTTTTGTAAGCATCAGGGGTATAATAGGATAATTTCACCAGCAAATATAGATGCAGCCTCTGCCTTTACATCTAAGTAGCAGATTGCTATTCTCGATCATCTCGACCGGGGCCCGCCACAAGAAAACACCATTAGATGGTCTGCTGCCCAGACAATATATAAAGCTAGTTGCAATGGTTGTTTGGTGGAAAAGTGCAACAGAGCAGCAGAATTTCATTTGTTCCGCAAACTTGAAAAGCATTATGTCGGCCTGCCAAATATTTCTTGATGTGCCGAGGTTGTGTGACCTTCATAGTGGAGACATATTTATCATGTTCTACAAGAGTAAATGCAACACCTCTTTTTTTTCAATGTTCTTTCTTTCTACCCCCCCAACCCCCCCCCCACCTTTCTCTCTCCCCTTCCCCTTTTGCCGCCTAATATGAAATGAAATCATGGACATGTGGATGGGGCGGCTTTTTCATGAGATGAGACGAGTGTGCTGTGTGTTGTGTGTCCACAGGAGTTCGGAGAGCTGAATCGTGACCACAGGGGCTGAAGGCTGTTTGCCACACCAGTGTCCAGGTGTGTTCCGCCCGGTCTGGCAGATTACACCACGGGCCAGGCTAGTCAAAGGGTAGTAGAGTGGGTAGCCTACACAGGGGCTCCATCCCAGCCCAGCTTCCCCCCTCAACCCCCGGCTACTAGCCGTAGCTGAGCACGCCTGCAAAGGGGTCCTCATGTGTAGCCTCCAGGCAAAAACATTGCAGGGCAGAAAGTCAACACGCCTTTACTTCTGGGTTATATGATGCTTTTTTTGGCTGGGGCCATATTTATTTAGCACTTCAAATAAATCAATGTGATTTCTCTCTGGTTTTCAGTATGGTTGAGATTGGACAGGAATATGAACACACACATAAACCCATACACATAAAGCTGATGAAATCTCATCAATAAAATTCCTTTGATACTTTTGTAAAGACCAGTCACTGTTTGTTTAGTCGGTGTCAATGATATGGATGGGCAAACAGTGCATCGATGCTAATTCTATCTGAAACCTGTTCAAACTCCCCTCATGCTCCTCCTGCCTCCTGTCTGGTGTACTTCATTCTCAGAACCTGAGTATTTCTAATCCCAGTGGATTACATCTCATACATGTTAATACAAAATGTATAGCAAAGCTGCATTACCATACTATTGACCCAGAATTTGCCATCATGTAAACACACGCTCACACATACAGAGCGATAAAGCATGGTTGATGGGAAGACAACATCCATTTTCCAGAGAAATGCCAAGGGGGGTAATAAGGTAATGTAAGGACTCCCATGATGCAGTTCTGCAGGAAAAATAAAGTCACTTTCTTTCACATTTTCCACATTTAGACACGTGCACAAGAGACTTCATGTGTGCAGTTTAATTCTGCGCAATAAGCTTTCCGTACTATCATTTTCACTAAACACTTTCACTGACAATGACACCCAGCCTGTCCAAATATATGTTAAAGCCATTGTCGTTAAAGGTGGTTATTTATTTCAACTATTCTCCCAAGACAAGTCTGTGACATATCTAAAATAACTAAATTTTCAAACAATGGCTTGAACATCCACCCAATTAAACACCGCTGTGATTCATTCCAAATAGAGAGAGTACGCGGAGAGGAAAAACCTTGAGATTGGAGAGAGAATGTATTCATCCTGATTCATTGCGTATCCAACGCTCGAGTGGGCCCCCCTTTTTGCACACGGCCTCGTCGCCCTATTTACCAAATCAGCTAATCACCTAGCATTCAACTTCTAAGGACAAGGCAAAATAAATCAAGTGGCAGCAACTTGTGCCAATGATCCTTTAGGATTGCAGTAATTGCTTTCATCAGTGCAGAAAAGGCCGCCAGACCAGAAATGTCACTTTGGATTACCCTCCTCCTTCCTGAAGCGATGGATGACTCGACTGATCAGAGACTAAATGCCAAAACCAATCAATTGCTTTTGTGACTCTTCCTTGCCGTGCTGGAGAATTAAAAAGAGAGGCCATACTGTAGGTACCAACCCTAATTATTGAAAAATGCTATCTCCTTGGTAACTTAATTAATATACCCTCAAATTTTAGACGCACAATAACATCATGTACAGAATTGGCACTAATCATAAATAGCAGAGAGAGAGAGAGAGACAAAAGGGGGGGGGGGGGGGTTGTGGGGGTGAGGGGGGCTCTAAAAATAACCCCCAGTCAAGATTATTCCGGAAGCGTCACAGTCAGATGGCAGCCTCAAGACGAGAGTCTTGCACCGCCGCTGCATCCATTTCCGTGTCAGGAGGCGCGCATCAATCGTCTGTGAGCGCCTACATTCATCCCCAACCGGCGCAACATTCACGCACTTCAAACTCAATCCATTACGGCATTAAGCAGGTGTCAAACTGTTTTATCTCCACTGCGCCAGAAGAACATTGGTGGCAACCTACCAAGAGTGGAAGCCATCAATACCATGACCTACTGTAAGGAAAAGACAGATATATAATATTGGACTCTCTCTCTTTTCTCCCTCTCTCTTTCTCTCTCTCTATCTCTCTCTCCTGCTCACTATGCTTCTCTCTCTCTCCTTTCTGCACAGCAAGACTTGACACTGCGGCTCTGAGGTGGCCCCTGTATTGGCGTAGGTAAAGCTGAAGGAGGGTGGGGGGGGGCTAGCCTCTCTCAAGGTCTGTTAATTCCCCTCAAGGTCCGCGTGGACTTGTATCAATCAGCCGAGTAGATCTGCTCTCGGCATGGATGTCCATTGGCCTCATTAGTTCTGTCATTTCGCCGCACGTCCCGGCTGACTTTGATGTCGTGAGAAGAAGGGAAAAAAAAGGACGGCCGAGTAGCGAATCTAGACTTCGCATAGTGAATGGAAGGTAGAGAAGAGGAATTGAAGAAGGGGGGATTTCTCTCTCTTCCGTTGAAGTTGAATTTTATATATATATATATATATATAATAACAAATTCTCTTGCTGTTTTGGCTCACTATGCCACTTCATGTCACAGCTTGAGAATCTTGTAAGCAACTAAATTATTTATAAATCTTTAATGGCTATGCACGCTATCTTTTATAATGATGGAGCTTTGATTGCTTGTGGTGGGCAGTATGTGGGAATGGGAGGCAGCAAGCCAAGGCTGACCATCAATTAAAGGATTCCCTGTTCGATCCTCAGCTTCCTCCAGCCTCATGTTCGAAAGTGTCCTTGAGTGAGAACTCGGAATCAGTCATGCAACGAGCAGGTCTGGTATTGCTGTACAAGGAGAGTGTTTGGGATTTTCATACTTTGAGTGCTTGACTGAATGATGCTCAATCATGTTTTTCACCTTGCACAAAACCTGGTGGCGAAATGACTCACTCACACAAAGCATGGCACTTACTTTAAAAAACACGCGCGTGCACACACACACACACACACACACACACACACACACACACACACACACACACACACACACACAAACACACACACACACGCACACAACTTGACTCCTTTGAATAATACATATCATGGTGATTTTTGATAAATGATCAGTCTTTAAGACTGAAAAGAAATGCAAATCTTCCATCATACACAACAACCACCTCAACAACAATGATAACAACAAAAAGAAGATGAACAAAACAAAAGAAAGGTAGTTGTGTGTGTTTGTATCTGTTTGTGTGTGTGTGTGTGTGTGTGTGTGTGTGTGTGTGTGTGTGTGTGTGTGCACGCCCTGCGGAAGATCTCTCTGCTTTGCTTTGTTTGTTTTGATACCTCTCGCTGAGACGCGGGGGCCATTAAAAGAAGTACCTGCAGCAAGCACAAAAGGAGCTCAAATAAAGACGAAGACCAGACTGCCTCCAAAAAGCAATTTATTTAGCCTTCCTGTGGTACGTATTGATTATAACTGCAGTGATGGGGTCAATTTGGAAAATAATACCAACAGATTATGCGGGATAAAGTCAGCCTAGCCGTGAATAAAAAATGAGGGAGGAAAAAAAGACCTCCGTATTATGACACACACCGCGTTGTTCTTCCATGTTGCGGTCGCAGTGAAGGCCCAGTTAGGCTGCCGCTCTCCGGATAAATGATCCCCTTTTGTCTCCCCCCACAGAGCCGACTGGCAGGGAACGCGTTTTAGCGCCTGGGCAGCCGGGAGCAATTTGGTGTGTTTTTTATTTGTTTTGTCTTAGGTGCTGCCGTGGCATGGCGTGCCGAGTGGGCGTGATTAGGAGACGAGAGGAGATGATGATTAAAAGAGGATATCGCAGTGGTGGACGAGAGCCAGATATCACACTGGGTCCCAATGCAGTGCTATTACCGCAAACACAGACAGACAGACACACACACACTTACACACAAACACACACACACACACAAACACACACACACAACCTTCTCAAGAAGTACTGTATAAGTGAAGATCAACAAAGATCAGTAGACAACATAAGTGATGTGCTTTGTTATAATATAAAATGGATTATTGTGGCATTATACAAACTGCTCAGTACCATATACTAAGCAAACACAATATGAATTTTCACTGAGGTTTCATGCATAATTACAGAGAGTGTTGCAAGAGGTTGCAAAACCGTATTAACAGAAATATTTACACAAGAGCTCAAAAGACGTTGCCATAATGTTGTAATTTCATGCATGAACTTACATGCATGAAAAATCAACTCTGCACAGACAGAAACTATTTGAGCCGCTTATACAGAGGCAAAAGTCACTGAAATAAAGTATGTGCATTAGGATTTAGTTGTTTAAAAAGTCTAAATACTAATTGAGGAAAAGGTTTTCCACCGCTCAGTGTTCATCACACAACATAAAATCCCTGAAAAAACCTGTTCTATATCTCTCTCTCTTTCCACCTCTCTCTTTCTCTCTCTACCCCCCTCACTCTCAGCTTGTGACAATCTCAACAGTGGGCAAGCGAGCAGTCAGACGCTACCTAATTCCTCTCAACAGAGGCGTTACTCTTGGCTTGCATATCTTCATTACACAGCCAATCATCTTATTGTGGGCTTTAACTTAAGGAATATAATCAAGCACACTAGCGCATAATTAAATCCGCACTAACAACGTGTTTGGACAAGAGACTGGTACCATTCCAAATCTCTCCCCCCTTTCACAAAGGAGAAAGAAAGCTAGAACTACTGCTACAAGTATTGCCTTAAGGAGACAGCATTGATTCAGTGTCTTATCATTGGGTTTGCTTTTAACAAACGGGAGAAAAGCTTCTTGCTAGAGAACATGGATTCCAATTCATCCAAGGCCTCTGGAATGCACTGAAGTTGGAGCTGATATGCAGATCGTCTTAATTCTAAACAGAGTCATCAGATGCATCAGTGTGTGTGTCTGTGTCTGTGTCTGTGTCTGTGTCTGTGTGTGTGTGTGTGTGTGTGTGTGTGTGTGCTGTGATCCTGAAGGGGTGCGGATGGTGATGACAGCGGATGATATCATTTGTACAGCATTAGCGGCAGAACACTGATTATCTCCAGCAGGTCACGCTCCTCCAGGGCCCAGCCCCAGCAAACAGCCGTCCCGTAATGACCATGGACACCCGACTTTTCCACATGCCTGCTCCTGCACATCAAAGCCACGGTGGCCTTCCCTCTCTCTCTCTCTCTCTCTCTCTCTCTCTCTCTTCCCCTCCTCTCTCTATCCTTCCGCCCTCCTGGGTTTGCTCCCTGCCAGCCCTGACCATCAACCCCACGGTGGGGAGTGGGAGGTGGGCTATATGGAGGAACGGGCCCTGGTGTCATGTCTGAGTCACGTCTCTGGAGGAAGGTGGCGGTGTAACTCGATACCGTCCGTCTAACAATTGGTTTTCACATTGCTGAGCCGTCCTGTCTAGTCACCCATGTGGTGGATGAACAATGCCCCCTCCACCCCCCCACCCCATCTCCCCTCCGCCTTTGAATCCTTTCTTCTTTCGGAGGTAGAGGTGGAGAGAGGAGGGAGGAGAAAGGTGGAAGGTGGGGGCAGCGGCGGTGGCGGGTGGTGTTGATGGTGGTGGAGGAGAAGAGGGCAACTTAATCCTCTGGCCAAAGTCAATAAAGTCTAATCTTTCATCAGACATGACTGCACAATGGGCGTACATGAGCTCACAGGTAAGGCAGTGGGGAGAGCAAGGGCTGCGATCCTGTCGGCTGGCTAGTGTGTGTGTGTGTGTGTGTGTGTGTGTGTGTGTGTGAAGGGTGGAGGGGGCTCTGTGTAGAGATCCGCAGGGGCCAGACAAAGAGAGCTTGTCAGAGGAAAAGGTCACGGCGCGGCGCGTACAAAGAGAGAGCCGTGTCACCTCGGCAGAAGGGCCGTGGCGGCGCCGTGGTGGTGGTGGTGGGGACGGGGGGAGATAGCTGGGGGTTGAGTCACCTAAGGATCCTGGGGAATGTATACCCCATCAGCTCCCCACTG
>NW_027468680.1:13503671-13513671 GCF_046254945.1 Alosa pseudoharengus
CTCGCTCCCTCTCTCTCTCTTTCTCTCTATCTCTCTCTCAGTCTCCCACTGCCTTCAGCTCTGTATAAGAGCGAGTGTTTTTACAAAGCACTATGGGCTGAATAATTGATGCACGATGCTGCACCTCTCTCAGATTGCCTTGATTTGGTACATGCTCGGAGTTCCACTGTTGTGGTGATGATAATCATTGTTTAGAAAACAACACAAAAGAGCAGAAGAATAGAGAAAAAAAGACAGACAGAGAGAGAGAGAGTGCAAGAGGGAGAGAGAAAGAGGGAGGATGCTTCAGAAAATGAGTGGAGGGTATATAGAAGGGGGGGGTGGGGGGGGGTTGACTCCATCACAGAACATCCTCTGTGTTGAAAGCAGCAATGAAGAGACTACTGATTCATGAAGGTCTCTCCTCTGATACCCAACAATAATAATCATGAAAAATGCACCCTGGACACCCTGTGTCTCACACAGAGCTTGTTGGAGGCTTGTTCTCTACACAGATAAGCTCCAGGCTTGATGTTCCATACGTCTGTGAAATTGATACCTACCCAATATATTTAAGCCACCCCCCACCCCCCGCGCTCCCTTTCCCCACCCTTTTCAATTTCATTTAAATGTAGGCTATGCAAAGTTTTTCTAACAAGCCAGAGAGTGTGAGAGGAACTTAACCCTTCTCTGCAATTTCAAAAAGTATAAGGGTGAAAACACCTTCCAGAAGATTCCACCGACAGGAGACATTTTGAACTGCTGTATTGCCTTTAGACAGCTTTCAATTTATTGTCCGTCCCGTGCCCCAACACACACACAAAACATCCAAACACACACCCATGAGCCCCAACACACACACACACACACACACACACACACACACACACACACACACACACACACACACACACACACACACACACACACACCCAGTCACTGTCCTTTATTTATCTCTGCTGCATACACCAAGTGTATTTGTTTACCTGTGTTGAGAGAAATTATTTATTGCGGCTTTGTTGCAAGTGCAATTTGTATAATGTGGCCATAAAGCATTGCGGCAGACAGTGCGCAAGCTGTTTAGCGAATGATAAAGGGGAGTGGAGGAAAACGCCAGTTATCTGAAGTCCTAATCAGAATTCATATTGTTAACACTCTGGCTGCCACTTCCAGCTCCTCTTTATAATATCAGCCATATTATTACTACATTGAGGCTATAAAGGATATTGCTGGCTGTGAGAACAGTATGATTTGTAGAAATATGGAGTTATTGCTTTTCTGGGGTGGAGTGGGGGGGTGGGGTGGGAGGGTCCGGGAGTGCAGGTATGACAGTGAGAGTAATACATCCAGCAGGACGGCAAAATGGAGGGATGAAAGGATAGAGGGATGGAGGAGAAGTGTGTTTGGGGGGGTCTGGTTGTGTCGGCAAAATGAGCCACAAAGTGGCCGAGACTCGTATCTGCCTGCGTCGACCACAACGACCCAGTTTGACCAATGGGACAAAGCTGGGAATAGCTTTTAGGCAACAGAATTAGATGCTTGTCATTTCACATTACAGTCCCTTTGAGACTACTGGGCCCACCCAGTAGAGCAATGTGACGTGATTCCAGAAAACTTGTCCTCTTAGGGTGTTTGTCACATTAAGGACTCATGTTCCCCTGCTTGCATACTAAACAGCCTGGCTGGCCCTAGATGGAGGACCGTGATGACTCAGTCACCTCCTTGTCAGACAGACCTGTTTCCTGGATGTGTGGTAGTAGCACAAAGTGGTGTCAAGTATTAAGTATGCTCTCTTTCTCTCTCTCTCTCTCTTTCCCTTTCTCTCTCTCCCTCCTTCCCTCCCTCCCTGCTGTGTGTGCCTGTAGTTCTCTGTCTGCTCTAGGTTAGTGGGTCCTTGGCTGTCGGGTGAGGGAGATGGCGCTCGTTTGTCTCAGAGCATTCAGCGGAGGGAAGTGACTTTATGAGCCTCTAACGAGGACTTCTAATCTGATATGGGGGAGAGTAATTATGCAATTGTTTTTTAAAGACCATCGCGAACAATTAAGGAAGCCACAGATCACCCGGCACCCGGAGAGAGAGAGAGAGAGAAAGAGAGAGAGAGAGATGAGTGAAGAGGGGGGTGGGAGGAAGGAAAGAGGGAGAAGGGGAGGGATCGGGGGGATGGGGTTTTTGTCAGCTCGTGTTTTGGCTCTTCAGAGCACAAGTTAAAGAAGAGGTGTTGGTGGGGAGGCTCATGAATGTTTTAACGCGTGCTAATGCGTCGCGCACCGACGCCAGAGAGATACCAGCAGCTCGCACTCCACACACACACCGTCTGCTCGACTTAAGCCAATTGTTTTGATTTGTTTTTGTTTTGTTCTTTCTCAGCCCCTTCAGACCCCCCCCCCCCCCCCAGCCCCCACCCTACCACACACACTCACACTCACACACACACAGACACACACACGGTGGTTACTCATTTAACACAACGTAGCTCCTTCTCATGAATAATGACCGAAGCTTGAGCGCTGCCCCAATGACACTCGTAGAGAGAGGGGAAAAAGATGTACGGCCTAAGCGAGACTGATTCATACACACACACCCACACACACATGCACGTACAGATGTAATGTGAGTAAATTTGTAAATTTGTTTCTCTTGTGTGTGTGTGTGTGTGTGTGTGTGTGTGTGTGTGTGTGTGTGTGTGTGTGTGTGTGTGTGTGTGTGTGTGTGTGTGTGTGTGTATGAGGGGGGCTGTGGTGGCCTCATCAGCCAGGCGGATGTGTTTATTCAAGGACAAGCCGAGCTAACCTTCCCATCTGTCCTGAGGAACTTCCAATGTACAAGACAGGTGGCCTGCAGGATGCCTGTGGTCCGCTGGGCCCCAAATCTGATTAAGAACTCAAATTAGTCACTGTGCTAAATATGATCACTTTATTTTGGCACACCACAGAGGGATGGGAGACTGGAGCAACACAAACAACAAACATGCTAACGGCATATAAAATAAGCTGGATAGGGACGGCTCGGCTGAACACAAAATACACTGCTTGATAGACTCGGACGGA
Organism: Alosa pseudoharengus; assembly: GCF_046254945.1. Lineage (NCBI taxonomy): Eukaryota > Metazoa > Chordata > Actinopteri > Clupeiformes > Clupeidae > Alosa > Alosa pseudoharengus. Next base: position 13,506,698 of record NW_027468680.1, read on the forward strand.
CAGTTCTGAGTTGATGGACTTTTATTGACCAAACCCTTTTGCTGGTGGCGTTTTCACTCTACACTTTCATTCTCTGTCCCCACCGTCTATAAAGTTCTGTTTCTGCACACAGGAGAAACTGTCTTCTGTCACTAAGAGGTTAATAAATAGCTCGCTGGTAAATAGATGGAAGGTAATGTGGCTAGATGCTTTGCCCCTAAAAGCATGCCAGTGTGCTCCTGTAGTGTAAGGAAAATAGCCTGACATTTCCGAGAGGACAGGAAATATGAGAGATATAGCGATTGGTGCGTGCGCTCCTACACAAGGAAGTAAGAGCCATATAAAATGCGCCATATCTCGGCCTACATCCAACAATGATAGGGTTCAGCCGGCACCAAAAGCAATCTGAGAAACTCTTTTCACAGTGGAATCACTCTGGCCAGTTCCCACCTCCCCCCTTTTATTTCCAACAGAAACAGCCCCACATCACATCATCCACATCACACACACACACACACACACGCGCACGCACGCACACACACACACACACACACACACGCACGCACGCACGCACACACACACACACACACACACACACACACATACACACACACACACACACACACACACACACACACACACACACACACACACACACACACACACACACTCTCCATTCACATCAGTTCCTCCCTTCCCTTCCCTCACTGAGAACAATCATCAACCTGCAGCACACCTACTGATAAAAAACACTGGTAGCTAAACAATGCTGCCAAACAAATAAATGCAGATAATGCCACCTGGCAAAGTGGAGATTTCTATCCTTAAAACAGTGATTAGGACATCTTTTCAGCAAAGTGAACAAAATGACAGACAGAAAACAGAACTATTATATACATTCCCTACCTCTCAAAAGCCCTCTTTTAGGCTGAACCTAAGGCTAAACTGAACCCAATAACTCCACACCAATAACTATCAAACAGATACAATATTAGACCTGAAACTTTTGTAAAAAGAAATAATACAATACATTTGTGGCGTTATCATTCATGATTTAAATAATCTGCTGTGGCACACTGTCAATCCATTATGCTCCAGCACCTGGAGTTTAATCTGTGAATCTGTTCAGAGGAGTTCGGTTAATGGACAGGCCATTAGAGCGATGAGGATTATTCCACCGAAAGCAACTCATTTGCTCAGCAAAAATAAGTACTTTGATTCGATTCACCTTACAATGATGACGCATTTTCAACTTTCTCCCCAACTTGCTTTGACTTTAATCACGCTAACGAGCCGATTTCAAACTTTTAATTAGAGTAGAGGAGAGCGCATGTTCGGTGGGCTCGTTCCAGTCTTCGGATTTTTTTTTTTTATATTGGCTTAAGTAGCCTGAGGTTGGAGCCAGGCAAATTATTAAAACGAGGAGAAACTTTTTACTTTCAGATGTGTACCTTAATTCGAGTTCGGCTGGTCGAGGCTGGTTGGCGGTGCCAATTTGAAGGAAAGTAACTTTCAGGAGAGTTCATACGGAAACTTCCATTTACATCCAATAAACACAGCGGTGAGTGATAGCGGGTTGTGGAAGAAAATAATGTGATTTTAAATTAGAGTCATCAACTAAAAAAAGAATTTTATTTAGTGACTCATCATCACAGAGGGCAAAGGAAAACGCAGCAAAATGCTGGTTCTGAAGCTCAAGCATTAACTCAGAAATCCAATGGTATAATTAGAAATATCTAGAAATTCAAACAGCTACCTCTCTGTAAGACAAATATTCTCTTTTTGGAGTAAACTACAATTCCCCCAAAGACCATTCTCCTCTGCAAGATAAAATACCAAAGGCATTGTAAGAGGTCTGCAAAAGCACAAAAACAAACTATCAGAATTTCTTGTCTAAATCTGATGATGAACAAAACATAAAATCAATGATTTGTCACCACAAAACGCAACTCACCAGGACCAGCACATAAATCACTAGCTACTGTACAACACAAACTCACCAGGACCAGCACATAAATCACTAGCTACTGTACAACACAAACTCACCAGGACCAGCACATAAATCACTAGCTACTGTACAACACAAACTCACCAGGACCAGCACATAAATCACTAGCTACTGTACAACACAAACTCACCAGGACCAGCACATAAATCACTAGCTACTGTACAACACAAACTCACCAGGACCAGCACATAAATCACTAGCTACTGTACAACACAAACGATTTGTTGCTATGTCAGTGTGCCATGAACTGCTTTATGTAGCTACATAAAAAAAAAAAACAATTCTAGAAAAATATGCACCAGAATTATGCAAACCCCCTCCCTTTCACTCCCCTCCCAAAAACAAAACATGTGCAGTCAACACTACTCCTGAACTCATTTGACTAACCTCTCCAGGCCTTGCTGCACACAAGGCTGCCTGTTTACATAGCCATTTGGTTACCGTGACTGACATATAATTACATCAGCACCAGCAGTCAAGGCGAAGCCGCGGCGGCACGGAATGGCACGTGGGGCTGTGCATGGGAAAATAATGTTTTGACATAGTTGGCTGCATTCTACATCTCTTATACATCAATTCACACTGTCAGGGTGGAAGAGGCCAGTGGCTCGCTCCATCTTCGAAAAAATAAGAAAGGGGGGAAAAAATTGACAATATGAGAGCTTTTGTTTTGCATATTTTTGAAAGCTATGTGTAAATGTGGTCTTGTGGTAAATGGTTTGGAGGGTTTGGGCGGTCTGGGTGCCATCAGAGTAGCAAGAAATCATGGTCATTGTTTTCCTTCAGAAGACGCATTTTTTTTATTCCAGTTGTAGTTCCAAATAAATAATGGCCATATAATAATCAATGATTGATCAAAGAGGATGCAAGAACATAAGATACTGGCTGAGAGTACTCCACACTGAATTACAATCAAGGAAATCCTAAAATACACCAAAATGAAACACAGTGTGAGGAATGACACCTAATCCCAGTTATAAGAAGGACAATCTGATATCCATTTCAAACAGGTTAGTCTCCTGAAAACCTCGAAGAGTTGTTTCTCCAACATATCAGCTTAAAATACAATAAAAAACAAACATAGTCCATTTCCTTTCTTCAACAAACATGGCAGACACCTGCACCACAGCTGCACCCCCACCCTCACCACCCCCCGACGGCGGGTTCAAGAAACATGCCCTGCTCAGGCAGTGGCGCTAGTGTGTGTGGGGCACTTGGGTTCTCCGTTGCTCTGCATAATGGCAACGGGTGCTGCTCTCAAGAGCCCATTAGCAGAGACAGCGAGACGCTCCAGAGGAGAGCGCCACCAGTGGCCATGTTTATTCATGGCCAGGACTAGAGCGCGGGGAGGAGGGGGGGGGAGGACTGGCGAGGTGACGGACTACCTGACTGCAAGCAAGCAAACACATACACACACACGCATACACACGCGCATACACGCGCGCGCGCGCACACACACACACACACACACACACAGCCTCCACTTGATTATGTCTGATAGATGAGGAGGAAGAGGGCTGCCTGGCTACTGGGTTTGCGTTTGCGTGTGTGTGTATGTGTGTGTGTGTGTGTGTGTGTGTGTGTGTGTGTGTGTGTGTGTACTGTATGTGTGTGAAGAGAGTGAGAAGAATAGAGCGAAGAATGAGAAAGAAAAGAATGAGTAAGAAGAGAAAAAAGGATGCATGTGAGAAAATAGAGAAAAAGTGGATATGTGAATTGATACAGTCAGTCTATAGTATAGTATAGTATAGTATAGTATAGTATAGTACAGTATAGCTTTACAGTCTTAATATAGTCGACAACACAAACAGGACTTGGCTGCATGCAGTCGGCCATTGTTGTAGCTCTACGATAAAAAAAAATAAATAAAAAAAAACAGTTGAGCAAGACGGTGGCTTGTGAGATGGAGGGGGAGGGAGGATGACCTTTAGGGCTCTCCATTTCTTTGATGTTTGTCTGATAGCAGCGAGGCCTGCTGAAGGCCTGTCAACTGTCTGAGGCCACTACATGCTTTATCCCCAGCTTCAGTGAGGAGAAAATACAACAGCCTGCCTCGTGTTGACACGTTCGAAAAATAAAATGCAGAAAAGTGCTGCATAAACTGCCCATTCAGAGGCATAGATTTTTGTATCATAGAGAAGCATAATGATTAGCAAAATGATTTGAACGCTTTGGTGAAAGTTAAAACAAGGGAAAATCAATGTCGTAGTTCTAAATGCAACTGCTAAACGTCCATCAGGCACACTGGACATGAGGACTAGACTGAGGCAATATCTGCTTAATTCAGACAAATGACAGACGGGCCTAAACTAGGCACTTCTTCCATGTCTCCCTTCAACTCATAATTCTGTAAATGTGTACAGGGCTGAAATGTCATCCATTTGGCTAAATTTAAAAACTTCAACTTCCCTGTTAACTTCATCTCTCACCATGCTCAGAGACAAATGGACTGTCCTGTTCACCTTTCAGAAGAATGTCTTTTAATGACTTGCTGTGTTACTGGATTCAGAGATGAGAAGACAAATTATACTCAGTTTCAGCGATGTTTAAAATGATGATAAAAGATTTTGGCTATAATGTTTCCTGAATGCGGCTCAAAATTTTTAAACAGTAGCGTTCAAATGTTTGGGGTCACTCAAAAATATTCTTGTTTTCCGTGAGTTAGAATATAACTAAATTAATAGTAAATTGAATTTTAAAAAAGATGGTTAAAAATAATGACTTTTAATTCAAATGATTTCCCAAACTGTCCCCAAACTTCTGACCAGTAGTGTAGACTCTACTCTCTCATAGTGCATCTCTTCACTTCGCTGGTCAAATATTCTCTTTGAAGGGCTCTGATTTCAATCTACAGCTACAGCAGGAGTAACATGACGCCTGATGTCCAGGTACATGGGTTTTGCTACAGCGCTGGTTTGCTTTGGTACATGTAATACGCTATGACCCGACCCCATGGAAATCCGACACAAACGACCAGTGCCTGCAACAAGACAGCAAGTTGTGACACAAGTAATCCTAGATCACGGTACATGGTTTATCTTGTGTTCAGTGCATTACTTGGTTCGCCACAAACACAACTCTACACTACACAACCTGTAGCTGCCATTCCATTCACCTCCAGGCAAGAGCAGACACTTAGTGACTCAGACCTTCAGGGAGAGTTTGCAGTACACACATCACAATCCCAGAATTCAATTCTGATGCCCATGAAAAGATAGAAAAAAGTTAAGGGAAAAAAAGACAGAGAGAGAGAGAGAGAAAGAGAAAGTGAGAGAGAGAGAGAAAGGCGAAGGCATGTCTTTTTAATCTGATCTTGTTAATATTTTAGAAAAACCTTACAGGCATACGAATCAATTAATTATCACCGAAATGCAGCTCATGAATAGTGCACATGATCTGTGCCAAATACACGCGTCAATCATGCCATGGCAACAGCTGTGTAATTACACCCATCCACATCCAAGGAGAGAGACAGTCAAAGAATGCTGTTGCTTCGGGCAGCCAAATTACAGATTACATGGACCTGGATGAACTTAATTTGACTTTGATCTTAATTTGAAAAAATAAAAATGAAATTAAAGGTTAGCACCACTACCCTTAGTTCTGGACAGGAAAATGGAATCATGCTGGCCAATGGGAACTGCAAGAGTCATGTCTTTTATTAATACATTTTGTGGGAAAGAACAGGTTGTACTCTTACCTGTATGGTAAAAAAAAACTACCTATGTTCCACATGACTTCCCTCTTCTAAGACATGTCAATATAAACCTTTCCATGACGTAAACACATCTTATTAAATATCATCAAAAAAAAACAGAGCTCTCTCTCAGGAATCCAACTGAATGTTAGAAGGGTGTAATCAGCCTAGCGTGCAGAATTAAATTTCAATTACCATCAAGGGAAGGATGATTAATTTTCTTTTACAGGTTTGCCAGGATTCTTTGTTCTTTCTCTCTCTCTCTCTCTCTCTCTCTCTCTCTCTCTCTCTCTCTGTGCCCAGAGGAATGGAGAGATGAGGGTGTTTTAATGGTCATGCAGGCCAGACGGAAGAGCCCCAGAGTGGGCAGCAGAATGTAGGGATGGGGGGTCTGCCTTTAGCACTGGGGCAAAAAAACCTGTCTCCTGAAGCAAAGTTCTCCTGTCACACATTAGGTCTACAGATTCATACGCTGAGAAAGGCAAGCTCATGACAGTAATGGCAGTGATAATGGTGGGTTGAGCGTTGGTAAGTTAGTGACTGGCAAGTATCAGTCAGTATTATTTTCAACATGAGGTATTTGTGGTGTTTAGGGGTAGAACTGGCCACTGATATAATGCAAAAAATGCAGTATTATTTAGCCTTCGATTCTCAGTAGCCTACTTAACCATGTGTTTCAGAATAACCTGTTATTCAGCTATAACTTTAGATATCACCTGTCGAAGTGTAAAAAACTCAGTCAGTTTTGGTTTGATTTCTATCCGGACTACAAATAACAAGACAGAGACCTCAAATGAAACTATACAATAAATTACAAATAACAGCAAAACAGACATGACATGCCGTTTTTACACCTAGTTTTAAGGGATGCAAAGTAAGAAATGCAAAGCAAAGTAATTTATCATGAACGCATCTAAGAGACATCCCGTTTTTACAACTAGTTTTAAGGGATGCCTTCATCCAGAGGCAGACAACAGAGGAAATCAGAGGAAGGATAACATGGAGCTGTCCGTGAGTTGTGCAAACAGACACGGACCAGACAGGTCATGGCATCAGCGCAAACCCTGGTTCGGCTCCAGTCATACAAAGCAAGGAAAGCGCTCTCCCAATACAAGGCCTCGACTCTCCGGGAAATCTATACAATGCATTATTAAAGACGCACAGACAAAGAAACAGGTAGATGAAAAAAAATGAAAAAGAAAAAGAAAGCAGTTGAATTATTGAATGCCAGGCACCTTTAAAAAAGGGGAAAGAAACTCATACAGTTTTCCAATCTGAGAAAAAGTAGGT
>NW_027468680.1:13516171-13523671 GCF_046254945.1 Alosa pseudoharengus
TGTGTGTGTGTGTGTGTGTGAAGAGAAGGGATTTATGTGTTTTCAGAGCTGTCATGCCCTAAAGAGGCTCCTCAGGCAGAGCAGGCCACCTGCCACATGCTGTATTAAACCCCCAGACTTCAGACTTGCATCTAACTCTCTCTCTCTCTCTCTCTCTCTTTCTGTTTCTCTCTCTCTCTCTCTTTTTGTCTCTCTCCAACTCACTTTCTCTCTTTCTGTTTCTGTTTCCTTCTCTCTCTGTTTCTCTCTCTCTCAGTAGTTTCTCTCTCCCTCTCTCCCCCATTTCTCTCTCACACTCTATCTCTCACTCACTCACTACTTCACTTCCTCTGACTCTCTCTCTCTCTCTCTCTCTCTCTCTCTCTCTGGCTTGTTCAAACTCTGCTTTTGCTTTGCATCTTCTCCCCTTCTTTATCCCTGCTATAGATTAGGCCATTATCCTGCCTCTGTGCTTTGCACCAAGCAGCAGTTTAGTTCAGGCGCAAATCAAACGCTTGCTGAGGGTTCCAGAGTTGAGGGCGACAGAATGCAAAGTTTTGAGTTTAGTGAGCATATACACTGATGGTTGAAGTATAAGCAAGACTTTTACCTGAACCACAGTGAGTTCAATTATGAAAGAGAGCTACATCAAGGAACAAAAATGTAACAAATTTAGAAAGTGAGGGAAAGTGTGAAACATGAAAAAGGCAAAGAAGATAGAAAATGATAAATGAAAAAAAAAAATGACTACAAATGCAGTGCAACACCAACAAATAAACAAACAAACAACAAACAAACACACTCAAACAAAGCACAACACACACAAAATTAGACAACCCTTTGTAAACCCTCCTTCACTCTACCACACCCCCCGGCCCCCCAGGCCCCTTAACTGACATGCCCCCAGCTCATGCGGCCAGATAGCTCAATCCCAGAGTGCCAGGCTCGGTACGCGGTGGCCCCAACGGGGGCCTGCTCAGGGGTTCTGGGAGCCATCAGGCCTGAGTGAACGTGAAGCCGCAGCTGAGCTTAGGGGCGGCGATGAGTGTGTGGGGGTGGGGCCGGCGAGGGTCTCTGCGATCGGGGGCCAAAAAAAACGAGAAGAGACAGGCGCCCGGCCTCACTCGCCGGCGAGGTGGCCATCCTCCTCCAGCCGCCCATTTATCTCAATTTCAGCCGCTGCCGCTAACCGCTGCCAACGGGTCCCCGCTGCTCCGACAGCACTTAAACAGATCGCTAGCGCTGCCGCATACACCTCCACTTGCTTTAATCAACCTGCCGCTTACCTACAGCTACCAGCTACCAAACAAACGCCCCGCTTCAAAACAACAGCAGCATGAAGAGTGGTGGCCAAAAAAAAAAAAAAAAACTGGCCCTGATCACATCATTAAATGACTAGTTTTATATATTTTTTAAATAATGGATTTTTAAAAAGTTGAAAATGAAAATGAGGAACATAAAAGGAGCTTATAAAAAGGAAATGGATATATGCTCATGTCATGTAAAATACAAGGGTTTTGAGGCCAGGGGCATTTCAGAGAGGACCTCTCTTATTGCAACACATTCGTCATCTGAAGCAGTGAAATCCAGCGAGATGGCGCGTGTGTGTGTGTGTGTGTGTATGTGTGTGTGTGAGGACAGAGCAGACTCTGACCTCCAACGGAGAGTGTGAGAAGAGTGTGTGTGTGTGTGTGTGTGTGTGTGTGTGTGTGTGTGTGTGTGTGTGTGTGTGTGTGTGTGTGTGTGTGTGTGTGTGTGTGTGTGTGTTTGTGTGTGTGTGTGTGTGTCTGTGTGATACAGATACATTGGGGATGACTGAGGGCTTTTGGTGGCTGGGTTGCTCACTGTGTGGGATGAAAGGGGGCAAATCCATTTAGTGGCATTACGGAGCGCCACATCTCGACAAAACAGCATAAACAGAGCAAAAAGAGAGGAGAGTGGGGGTATTGTGTGTGTGTGTGTGTGTGTGTGCGTGTGTGTGTGTGTGTGACACAGAGAACAAGAAACAAACCAACAGTAAAGAGCCGATGAGGAGCAAGACCCTCCTTTAAGACAGACAGAGGTAAAGGGTGATGGACAAACAGAGAGAGATCCCTTCACACACACATACACACACACACACGCGCACACACGTACGCAACGTACGCAAACACACACACACACACACACACACACACACACACACTCACATGCACACACGTACCCAAACACACACACACACACACACACACACACACACACACACACACACACTCATACACATACACACACAAATACACACGCTTTTTGATTTGATTTTTTGAACAGACAGCTCCCTGTGTCAACGGAATGGCAGGTACTGAGTTAGCTAGAAATGGGAGGGGTGGCAGTGATGGTGCTACTAAATAAACCCCAATGACGAGCTATTAGGAGAGGCTTTTTGTGAATGTGATAAATAAATCCTCTTTACTCACACAGACAGTAATCCTCACTCCACCCCGCGCTCCACTACCAGCCGAATCCATCAGCGGCAACGGCTAGAATTATGTGTGCTGTATATTTCTGCATGTGCATCTGGCTAAGGTTTTTATTCCCTCCCTCTCTCTCTCTACTTCTCTTCTCTCCTCTTGTTCTTCTCCTTCTTCTTCTTCTCTTCTCCACTGTTCTTCTTCCTCTTCTTCTATTACTTTCTCGTGTGACAAAGGATTTGAAATGTGAGCTGTGCAATAATTGAAAGAGCATTTCAGGGAAGGAGCTGTAAGTCACTCCTTTGGTGGGGTTCCTTAAGTAGCTAAACTTCTGCGCAGAACTACATCCATCTCTGTGTGGCAGGAAGAGCTGAGAATCACTAGACTAGGGGGGCAGGCGTGTCCTATTGGTTAGGGCTTTGGGCTTGTAACCGAAGGGTTGTCGGTTCGATCTCCGACCAGTAGGAAAAACGTGGGCAGGGGGAAGTGGTTGAGCACTGCTCTCCCATGCTCATATCCATGGCTGAGCAAGGCACCTAACCCCTCACTGCTCCCCGAGCGCCGCTGTAGCTCACTGCTCCGGTTTAGTGTGTTCACCTCACTGTGTGTGTTTCACTAATTCACAGATTGGGATAAATGCAGAGACCAAATTTCCCTCACGTGATTAAAAGAGTATATATACTTATACTTAGACTAGAGTTACACAGAAAAGCATGACTTAGTTCTGTTGGAAAAACTTAGCATGTTCTTAATTAAATGTGGTCACTCCTTTACTGACAGACTATCATACCTGAAGGAACCTCTTTTCATTTGTTTGTTTACATATGTGCCTTATTGCCTTAAGTGCTTGTTTGGTTCTGATACACCACAACTGGCTAGAGATTGTGAGGAACTCTTTTCTTTCTTTTTTGTTTCCTTCAAAAAGATCAACACTTTCCTGCGTGCATTTCATCTCCACTGATGGCTGATAACACTGAGCAGGTTCCAAAACACAGAAGGAAAGAGCAGCTCTCCTGGGAAGGCCACACCGCTGATCAATCCAGCGCAGCTATAAAGCCGGACTTAATAAGCCCATTACACTGTAAATTTTTGCTGGCGAGGAGAGATACATTTGAACGGCATTTCCTCATAAGAAATAGCACTTGTTTTTTGATCAATTAACTCAATGCCCTTGTAAAAAAAAAAAGTGGTGTGAAATTACTCAGTGGATTTTAAAAATGCAGTAGATGCATTTACGTCTCGTTCAGATTTATATTGAATTACGGTGGGTCGAAATAAAAAATTACTTAAACACTTTATGCCATGTTTGCAAGGTTGGAGAACATTTTTCAAATCGGCAATGAAAAGACTCAACACTTACTAGACACAGCACTTCTAGGCTTATTAGCGCCAAATAACAGGGGCAGGCATTAATTAAATAGATTGTCTGATGTTTTGTTGTTGCTTTTATTTATGCCAAGATATAAATTATATGAAGAAACAAACCAACAAATCCAATCTCCAGAGCATCCTTACCTGGATATGAGCATATACTGTTTGTGTGGTCTACTGAAGTGAGCTGTACCTGGGGCTAAACAAATACAAACAAATACAGGTTCTGCGTGTGTGTTTGTCTGTGTTTTCCACAGGAAAACTACTTCTTCTGAGCCGGAGCCAATGCAATACTTCATTCATATTTGAGCAAAAGAGAACATGTTGGATGATGAAACTGTCTTGCTATGTGTTGACATGTTCGCTTCACAAACAGCTAACAACCAAAGTTGCTGTTGGCTGGGAGACCACTTTGCCCCTGACCATGACCGGATCAGGTCTAGATCAGGGCTACATCAGGTCTAGATCAGGGTCACATCAGGTCTAGATCAGGGTCACATCAGGGTTAGATCCATGCTGGATCAGTCAGGTGGTACTTGCCTCGCATTGGAACAATAAGGGGATGTAACTCAGTAGCTGGTACTGGCCCATAGAGGAGGGTGGGGGTAGACTGTTGAAGGAAGGGAGGGAGAAAGGGATGAAATTACCATGGTGATGAAGTGTGCTGTTGCCCTCCCAGGTGTAGTGTCTTGGGCCTAGAGGCTGAACAGGAGCTGGTATTAGCAGGTCTCTCCCAATAGGGATCGCTGTGGGAGAAGAATGTGAGAATCTCTTAAAGTCGTAATAGCGCTGGAGGAAAGAGTTAGTGGTGACATCCATTCCCCCTCCCCGGCACCCCGGATCCAACAATTTCATCACACATTACTAATCATTTCTAACAATGTCTCTAATGTTGAAAAATGTGTTGTTATTTTCACAATATGTAAGTGGTAGTTGTAGGGTTGTTTTTATGCATGATATACTGACTCAAAAAACACACATTTATTGATTGTAGAGTGACATTTGTTTGGAAAAAAACAAAAAAACAATTGTTAGTCTATCTAAAGTTTTGTGAAACTGACCAGAAAAGGGCAAATGTTTTTGCATTGAATTGTTTTAATTTCATCATCTTTGAAACATATTTCTTGGTGTGTTTGTGTGGTCACAAGGTGCATAAACTATTTTAATTTGCTATATTACAGTATTCTTCGAGATTTGTAGAGCTTAAAAAGGTTTTGTTTAACCCAATGAGGGTAAGATGGTATGATAAAGGCTTGATTAAGTTTTTTTTTACCAGCTTGGTTTTAGTTCATAATAGCTTATTTCTGTTTTAAACAGTACGAGATTCTGAATGGCTTTTCAATAATTCACTTAATTTAGTCTTTTAGGCACTTAAAGAGATGGAGGTTTTTCGTTCTCGAGTGTGTGTATGAAGTAAGAGCTCCTTTTGAGCGTCTCATTCTTTGGCTGCCGTCCACTCTGTCAGTGTTGTGTGTGAAAATGAGCGACGAGACAAGGCATCTACTCAGCTTCTACACACACACCACACACACACACACGCACACACACAAACACATACACACACACACACGCACACACACACACACACACACACACGCACACACACAAACACATACACACACACACACACACACACATACACACACACACACAAAGACGCCTCTGTATGGCTTTTATTTGTTAAGAGCTCTCCATATTTCCTATTAAACAGCTCAGGCTGTTAGTGAGATCATCAGGAACTGGAGGGTAAGAGGAGGGTGCGTTTACGAGTGAAAGGGAGAAGGGGGAAAATGGAGCCGCAGCCCCACTGTATACCGTATACCGCCGCTATCTCCTCAAGATTGATGTCTTGCAATTTACAAACTTCTGCGAGCCACATGTCATTTAGAGGAATTTATTCCCTGCAGGTTCAGTGAATGTCAGCCGGTGCAATAGGCCCCACAATCACCCTCTGTCTCAGGCCGACTGGAGAGGCAGATTTCCACATATCACAGGAGTGTATTGTGGTCTTGTATACACACAGACACACACACGCACACACACACACACACACACACACACACACACACACAGACACACACACACACACACACACACACACACACACAACCTACAATGTGTTTTCCAAACACAGGTACACATGTACACAGACACTCTCTCACTCAAACACACACAAACACACACATTCCTACACACACACACACACACCCATGGCTTGAATGGCCCAGTGCGGCACATTGGATTTTGTTTCATGGCTGTAAAGGTAAATTGCAGACAGCATAGAGAGATTTGGCCCATTTTTCAAAGCAGACTATATTACACGGCGGCGGTGGCGGTGGTGGTGCGAAGGGGCATTCTTTGTGAAATGATACACTTTTTTTCCCTCTCACCTGTTGGGAAAACTAATCCGGCCGCCCCCATTGTACTCCATAAAAATGCTCTGAAGTGGCCTTTAGACAATTTCCAGGGGAATTGGCCCTAAGATTGAACATGTGTCATTCCTGCCTATGGCCTCTCTCTCTCTCTCTCTCCCTCAGTCTTTCTCTTTCGCTAGCAATCTCTCTCTCTTTCTTTCTCTCCCTCTCTCTCTCACTCTCTATGTCCACATGCATGTTCCCAGCCCTCCGACCTTGCTCTTGGTTCTCAACACACTTCAGACTGGCAGGGACTAAGAGGGGGGGGGGGATTTAGACAGGTGGTCTTACTCCACTGCTTCAGGAAAGCTGCCTGCCGATTAGGGAGGTGAGATGGGACGGGAGGAGGGGGGTACATCTAAGGGCTTTGTTCTTTGGAAATTCACTAAACTAGACCTAGAGAATGAATTGTGTGTGTGTGTGTGTGTGTGTGTTTATAGGATCAATGATGTGTGTGTGTAGAAGTAAATGTGTGTGTGTGTGTGTGTGTGTGTGTGTGTGTGCGTGCGTGTGTGTGTGCGTGTGTGTGTGTGTGTGTGTGTGTGTGTGTGTGTGTGTGTGCGTGTGTGTGTGTGTTTATAGGATCATTGATATGTGTGTGTAGAAGTAAATGTGTGTGTGTGTGTGTGTGTGGAGGTGTGAGGGTATAGGTTGAGTAGGTGAGGAAGTGAAACATGTGGACGCGAGGGATCCCCGGCACCGAGCTGCTTCGCTTGGACAAGTCGATAATAAGCTGAGGAGGGGCGTCTCTCTGCGCTGACGGCCCACTGTCAGATCAGATAGGCACTGGGCTTTAGGGACGCCTTGGAGCGCAGGGTGGAGACGGGAGAGAGAGAGAGAGAGAGAGAGAGAGCAAGTAAGAGAGAGCAAGAGAGAGAAGGAAAGAGTTGGAGAAAGAGAGAGAGACAGACAGAGAGACAGAGCGAGTGAGAGAGCAAGAGAGAGAGAAGGTAAGAGTTGGAGAGAGAAAGAGAGAGAGAGCAAGAGAGAGAAGGAAAGAGTTGGAGAAAGAGAGAGAGAGAGAGAGAGGTCTGCTGGGGTCGTGCCGCAGAGTTCTCTCACTTCGTCAACACGGCAGAACCAGGCAGCCGAGTCGTGGCGACCCTCTCAGGTGAAGGGTTCGACTCAAGGGGGGGCTTAAGATCAACAGTTCTTTGCTGGAAGATGCACTGAAAAAAGAGAAGTCTGCTGTACCTGAGGGTAGCGCCGCAGCCAAACAACCCAGGGGTGGAAAAAATACCCTCACATGTCATTAACTGACAGAGGAGCAAAGTACATTACATCCCCAC
>NW_027468680.1:13526171-13531171 GCF_046254945.1 Alosa pseudoharengus
GCAGGCGCACTGCATGACGTATAATAAAATATACATGTTGTGTAATAAAGACAAAGCATACAGCTAAATGTCATGGGTATATCTCCCCTGCAGGGAGGAGCAGGACAGGCCTAGAGAATGATGAAGAGGAAGTGTATAATAAGACGGAGGAAAAACTGCAGTTTTGTTTGCCAGGTCCTTTCGTCTGTGTGAGCGAGCATATGTTCCTTCCTCCTCCTCTGTTACTCAGAGGCTGCATGAGAGGGAGAGAGTGGGGAGAGGATATATGTATGTGTGTGTATGTGTGTGTGTGTGTGTCGGTGTGTGTGTGTATGTGTGTGTATCTCTTGCTTTCTCTCTTTCTCTCTCAATGTGTATGTGTGTGTGTATGTGTGTGTGTGTGTGTGTGTGTGTGTGTGTGTGTGTGTGTGTGTGTGTGTGTCTCTCTCTCTCTCTCTTTCTCTCTCTCTCAGTGTGTGTGTGTTTGTGTGTATGGAGAGGGGGTGGGGGGTGGGGGGCACCTTCTGTATGTTGAGCTCACAGAGGATGAATTATTAAGGCTGGTCTGCCTGTGCACACATCAAACTGCTACACAGCCACAGCTCCAAAGCACTGTGACAGAGTGCCACAGCATCCGGCCACTCGCCCCACACTGCCACTCAAAACAGCACTGTACACTCACACACACACACACACACGCATCATTTTAGCGTAAAACAAATCAAGCTAAATCACTCAACAGTGCACACACACATACACACGCACACACACACACACACACACACAGACACACACACACACACAATATGGTACAAGCACAACCACATACCAACACATATATTAAAATGCACCACATGAACACAAACAAACCAATAGACAAAAAGTTCACATGCATGATCACGAAAAAGCAAACAGACACACACACATACATTTACACTACGGTGAGACATAAGCATACAAACATCCACACGCATCAACACAAAAATGCACCTCCAAACCAATGGAAGTGTTGCTCGCCCCCCCCCCCCCCCTCCCCCCACACACACACACACACACAACCTTGCACACAACACCTTGCACAACCTTGCACACACATAACCCCTCTGGTCAGAAAAATTCTATGGAGAAGAGGTGATTTTTGGTCTTTTTTTCCAGGTTTATCAAAATAAACAAAATAACAGGCCTGTCAGTTGGCAGACAGTCTTCTCCGTTATTTCACAGTATTGACAATCATTTGAGGGGGAAAAAAACCCTAATTACTGACTGATACAGTTGGCAGGTTGATTATTAGTCAAACCCCTGAATGCATTTCTAATACTCGAGCTCTGTGAAAGTACTCTCCAGTGCCATCCAGTAGCCACTGTGGTCTGCTTCTACCTGAAACAGAAGCACTTCACTGGGGGCGCGTCGACAAAGGTCTGAAACGCGCCACTCCCTGCTTTAGTTTACATTAAGGGAATGACACTTATGCAGATGCTTTGTTGAAAACGCTGCAGGGGGAAAGTGGAAATTATTCAGCCTTGGAGCGTATTTTTGTGTGTGTGTATGTGTGTGTGTGTGTGTGTGTGTGTGTGTGTGTGTGTGTGTGTGTGTGTGTGTGTGTGCGCTTGTGTGTACTGTATGTGTCTGTTTTGTGTGTGTATGAATGTGTGTATATGCGTGTGTGTGTGTGTGTGTGTGTGTAGAGGAATGAGGGGAGCAGGCTGTGTGTGTCTGATGCCCTCGCACCAAGCAGAGAATTGTGGGAGAAACGCGTGGCATGTACGAGGCAACTCTGAAACACGGCCCCTGCCTTGGGATGCGGGGGTGTAGGTAGTCGGAAGAAAATGGGGAAACGGGCACTGGAAATGTGCTGTGCCGCTGCGCAGCGCCAACAAGGCACTAATGACGGCGATTTGTTGACGAGCGGAGCGGTTAGCTTCTCATCTGTTAGCGCGCACCTGTAGGGCGTTTTTGTTGCACGCTGGCACCCGAGGAAGCTGCGAGCTATTAGCTCGGCCTGGCATCGCGTCTCTCAAAATGGGAATATTTTTTTATCTTTTTTTTTTTAGCTCTCGTCAAACAAGAAGCTGCTCGGTTTCCCTGCGAGTCGCTGAAATGTACACCAACAGTGCTTTTTCTTTTTCTTTTTCACTCTTCTGTGTCAATTTGAAGCCGCATTGACAAAAAAAATTAACAGGACGTAGAAAAAAAACCCCGAGAGATTTCTCATTAAGATTTCTGCACTGAGTGAGCAGTTCACTGCCAACCTTAGAAAATGAGTTTTGGTGGAAGACTTTGGTGCCGAGCTGATAGAATCGTTTTGGCTTCACGCGTGGCTTTGGAGAGAGATTCATTTGCACCCTTTTAAAGTGCAGGCAACATGAAAGGCAGCACATATCTCCTTTTAAAACAGAGATCCAAACGGTGGCTTGAGCAGCACACAATGTGTGTGAATGAGTGTGACTGTATGTGCGCATGTACCTATCATATGTATGTAAAATGGATGGTGAGCATGTGTGTCTCTTTGACACATTGAGACATACAGGGCATGCATGGATGTGCGTGTTTTTGTGAGAGTATAATGTGTGCTTAGGGAGATGAGTATGTTATTTGTGATCGTGTGATCCTGTGTGTGTGTGTGTGTGTGTGTGTGTGTGAGCGAGTGAGTGTGACTCACTGTTGTGTCACCTACAGTCTTAGTGACCTTCAGCTCTCCCCAATCAGGCTATTTACTCAGGTTGAACAGCACTCTTTTTATTTGAGTGGGGGGAAATTATCAGCGCCATTATTCAAAAGAGACAGCGAGAGAGCGGCCCCGCAGATGCACACACGATATCATTTCAGCTCCCCTGAGTCAGGAAGAGAGAGAGAGAGAGAGAGAGAGAGAAGACAGAGAGAGTGGGAAGGACAGAAAGAGAGATGGATAGAGAGAGACAAAGATAGAGAAAGGCAAGGACAGAGAGATGGAGAGAGAGTTGGAGAGAGAGAGAGAGAGAGAGAGAGATAGAGAACGATACGCAGCTTTACACACGCCTACTCCCAGCCGGCTTTGAGGACAACTTCACGCCCGTCTACCAACAGCCACAGTTCAGCGGCGATAAAGCGCACAGTCACCTGACTGATGCCCTTGAGTAGACTCCACTCCACACGCTCTGCCCACTCAATACCAGTGCTCAACTCATGCCAATTTCAATGAATAGCAAGACCAGTACATGAAATACACAACCTCTGCCATCTTTGTAAATATACAACTACACACACAGGCACACAACAGTCAGTGAATGGTACAGAGGCAGTATAAAATGACAAGGTGGATGTGGAGGGAGGGTTCACTATGGATGGTGCCCTACAGGCATGGAAAAAACAGAAAGGGCCTGAATGGGTTCAGGTCAGTCGGAGCCAGGAAATTATGGAGCACCAAAAGCAGCTTTGGCTCAATGGCCTCTCTCCTGCAATGGCTTTTGGTTCCACGGCAATGGAGTCTCCTTCCGCTATCAGCTGCAGCCTTTTTTAGTGCGGTTCAGGTCAAGGCCATCGATGTTCAATTAAGCCTCGGGCTATTTGTATGTGTGTACAGTGGAACTTTCAGGCCGGAGTCTCTATTATGTCTACAATGCACGCTGTCATATTTGATTTGCGGCGTGATGCGGCAGCGAGGAGTGTGTCTGCTGTGGCTGCCACGCCGAGTGAGGGAGAGCGAGACAGAGGGAGAGAGGGAGGGAGGGATGAGGAGGATGGAGGAGTTGTGGGGAGAGGAGGGAGAGAGAAGGAGAAATGGAATAAAGAGAGAGAAAGAGAGAGAGAGAGAGATGGAGAGAGAGAGATGAAGAGTACCAGGCTTTAGAGAGAGATTGCACCCTCCTTTTACCTTTGAAATGCCTTCAAGTGGAGGTCTGGCTGTAATTATTGTCAGTGTGTGGCCGCGTCACATTCTGCGTTAATGAGAATCCCCAACACACACACCCCCTCCCTCTCCCCTTCCTCACCACAACCCCCCCCCCCCCCCCCCAAACCTAAACCCGAAAAAAGAAAAAAAGAATAACAAAATCATGGACTATTGCTTTAGAAAAAGCAAGTAATTGATACAATGGCAGCAGGCCAAATGGCTTCTGCTCCAATTAGGGCCTCATCTTACCTTTTCCTTTTGTGGGAAGATTTGAGGGCAAACAACTCGCCTCATTTGCATAGGGTGTCATTTTCGCCACTGACGATTAGAGTGAAGAGTGCGGCTCGGCCCCTCGTAAAATAAAAACATCTGGGGAGGCCTTTCCCCACCTATTACGTATGCATTTATGCATTACTGTATTTATGCATGTCAATCCTGTGAAGTTGATTTTCATTCTTTGCTTTTTTTATATGGCCTGGATATCTCCGGAACAAATCAGACAACACCAATTCGGGAGCTTTTTTTTTTCTTTTTTCTTTTTAAGAGGCTGAGTGTGTGCTGTGTCCGCCACACACGCCACAACAAAATAAATAAAAATGTTATCAA
Organism: Alosa pseudoharengus; assembly: GCF_046254945.1. Taxonomy (NCBI): domain Eukaryota; kingdom Metazoa; phylum Chordata; class Actinopteri; order Clupeiformes; family Clupeidae; genus Alosa; species Alosa pseudoharengus. The sequence continues at coordinate 13,530,625 of NW_027468680.1, forward strand.
ATTTTAAAAAAATCACATGTGCCTTTGATGGAGGAGGATGCTTACGGTGGAGAGAGAGAGAGAGAGAGGGAGATGAGGCTTCAAAGGGGCTTTAAACGACAGCAAAACAAGCTCTTACAGGCGGCCAGGGTCCTGAAGCCAGAGTCTCTAAATGGCTACAGTGAGTGGTGGAGGAAGCATTAGAGACAGAAGAGAGAGAGAGAGAGAGAGGGGGATGGAGAAGGGGAGAGAGGAGAGAGGAAGGGGGAAGGGAGGGGATGCTGATGACGGCATGGCTGAGCTGGGCTGAGTGGAAGAGGACAGGAGGGAGGGAGGGAGGGAGGGAGGGAGGAGGAGGGAGGGCGGTGCTGGGGAAATGATGGAGCTGACGGGGGCCGGCGCTCAACACACGAGCATACGGCTGCAGGGAAGGGATGACTCATTTCAGGAGCCGGAGCGCTCACCAAAACACAAACACTGATCCTCCATGAGAAGGGTCGAGACACACGCACAAACACACACACACACACAGATACACAGACGACTGTCTTTTTTAACAGGGCCTGAG
>NW_027468680.1:13536171-13538671 GCF_046254945.1 Alosa pseudoharengus
GCTTGCATACTTTACACCAAACTATTAAACCCCCTTACAAAGTGGCCTCTGCTTTTCTTTACCTTTTTCTTCAGAGGGAGGGGGGGTGGGGGGTTGCCTTTCCCTTCCGCTTTCTTTAATTTGGCGAATATTTTTAATGCATTTTTAAATAAAGTCAAACTTAATATTCAACCAGTGCTTATCAGTGTTTCTTTGCAAAGCAGGTCATAAATATTAATGAGGCTTCGCTGAAGACGTGAAAGGGCCGGCTGTGCATCGCCTTTCTACGTGAAAGAAAGAGAGGGGAGGGGGGGGGGGTTATCACAAATAAAAACCCCTGGGTCATTTTTCACAGGAATAATTGCCCTGCATGTGGTAAATGGTGTTATTTTCTGGTATTTAAAACTTTGGCAGGGCTCCTCGCGCAATGATTTGCTGGCCGCAACTAATGCTGGCAAGGCGACAGCGAGAAGAAAGGAGAGAGAGGAGAGAGCTTGCGTCAGAGAGGGAACCACAAACCCAACACTGGCTGGTCAGCTGGAAGGTTTTTAACAGCGAAAGGAGTGAAAAAAACAAACACTGAGGAGTGTTATTTCATGGGGCCTGTCTCTCTCTCTGAGCTGACACACTTACAGTAAGGTGTGTGCATGAGAGAGAGAGAGAGGGGGAGAGAGAGAGAGAGAGTTCTGGAAGGTGAAAAAAAAAAATGTTGACAGCCCCAGCCCCCGGTAGAAAATTCGCAAGCAAGTAAAAATAAGAGCAGACGTCAAACCTGATGATGATTTCCTGTCTGGGGTGCCCCTACGGGGGCGAGTGGTACATTCCACTCCGCTGGATGGGTGGAGGCTCCAGGCTCTCTGACACACAGCGCCTCATGTCAAACGTCCAACAACAACAACAACAACACGAAAACTGAACCCACGCCCAGAGTCAGCTTGTTGGGGTAAGCTTGTCGACATCCAACACGCTTGTTTGGATCCGGCGCCGGACATGAGAGAGAGAGAGCCCCCTGACCAGGCAACCGGGTTCAGGTGCTGCTTGGCTCAGGGCCCATGGTAGGCAGCTCCCACACAGGACGGGTGCAGCAGGCCACTGACCTTCACCGAACGTCACACCAAACGCCCAGAGTATCAACACAACACAGTACAAAGCAGTGGTGCTGCTGGTAGAAAAGAAATTGAACAAGAACATGGATAGAAGCTGACTCCAGAGCTGACAGCAGAAGATTCCAGAAGACTCCAGATCACTCCAGAGCCATGTGCAGGAAGGGGGGTGGGTGGGTGGGAGAGAAGACCAGAGGTGTTTGATAATGGGCTTGAGCCACACTGCCCGGCAGGCTGTGTGTGTAGTCAGCACAAAGGTGCACAGTGTGAGTGAACATAATGTGTGCCTGGGCACAATTAGTCTGATTGAGCGTTGAAAACCTCACCCTCTGCCTCTCTGCGAGTCTATCCAGGGGGCCAATCAATTTGGCAAATTTGTTTTGTGATTGAAGATCGAGATCTCTGAAATCATTCAGCCACTGCTAGCTTTAAGGAAATACAGCGTCAAACACACACATACACACTATACTCACAAACACTCACACAGACAAAAAAAAAAAAAAAAACTTTGAAATCAGATGATTAGGACATGTTTGCTCACAGAGGTCTCTTGCCAATCCCCTATCTGACTGACCCCTGTGATTTTCATTAGAGATATCGATAAAAAACGCGGTTCTGAAATGAAAAAGACAGAGCGCATGCTGGGACATGCTACGTTTAATTTCCTGTTGGTTTGGAGGGTTGTTAGGACAACACAAGCCCCCGATAAGCATCAACAACCCGATAGCAGGTGATGGCGTCCATCCACTAGACAACGGTTAACTTTCTCTTATTGTTGCTCACAGAAGTATAAACTGCTCTCTGCTGTTAATCTCGACAAAGATGGATTACCAGGACTTGAAATTCAAACAACAGGCAATGTGTTACACTTTAGGGGTAAAGTGTTAGAAATTGAAAAGACAAGAGAGGAATATAAAATCCCTTGCTTACAAAGATAGCAAGTCAATATAAGGCCAATTCAAACACACACACACACACACACAGACACACACACACACACACACACACACAACCGAACCACTTGAACGAGTTCGATGCAGTCCATCAATCTAGCATGTGAAAGCTTAATGAAGGCATCATGAAAATTGAGAATGTAATGCAGTATACCTTGGAGTCATATTCAGTTTCTCCATGTCATTTACAAAACTCCTTTTGCTTGCCCTGTTGCCAGCACCGCAGAGGTGGAGTAAGACTGCACTACTGTATGTGCAGACTGACTAGGATTTTCCATCCCTCCACACTCGTGAAGCAACTCATCTGTTTCCAAAGCTGAGAAGTTTCCAGGCCAGGCTGGCTGCATTGACTTCATAAACCTTCCTGTAAAAACTCCTGCTTGCCTACTTCAGCGCTGCAGCTACAATCACACCTCTGGTTTTATTTTAAACAAAACACCACTAAGTACCGTTAATTACTTTTTC
>NW_027468680.1:13543671-13586171 GCF_046254945.1 Alosa pseudoharengus
AAGAAGATTCCAAAAGTCCCCAGCATGTAATTGTTCATTTTTTTTTATTGGAGATAGATTGCCGTAAAATGGCAAAACACTTGCCGTTAACAAAGTCAAAATCATATGACTGTACAAACAGACAAAATATCTGTTCCAGAACTTGTTATCTCGTTAATCTTGGAGTACGTATATGGCTTGTATTAGAAAACTCTGTATTAAAATATGAAGAGTTCAGATGCAAAACCCTCTAAATCAGGCTCCTATAGATTTTTGCCTACAAATCGATATTTCAATGATATTTCAAACCAGGAAAACCAGTGGTATTTAGCGGGCTTTGAAGCAAAATTATTTGATTAAGGAATACTATGTGTTGAGAGCATTCACTCAGCATCACGGAGGTGCCTTTTAGATGGTTATGCTTCTGAACTCTTCATATGTTCTCATTTGTCAATGCATGTTTTTCCATGCAAGAATTATATAACAAATGGAAAGAGGTATAAAATACGATTTCAATACAATTTCCAAACAATAGGCCTGACCTCTGTAGCAATATCAAGCATGCTTAATGTGGTCATTTCATTTAATACTGTATGTTCAAAGCGATGGCTGTTTCATACTTGATGGCGGAAGGCAGTTATTGCACGACTGAGTGAAATATCTCAGCAGCCTCGCAGTGACATTAGTTTCTCCTCAACCACACAGCACACGGTGAAAAATAAGCTGAAAGTACATCCCACGGCTTTGTATACACAGCCAACACCCCAACCCCCCACCCTTGCAGGAGTTCATGCATGGCTTTCAGACGCTTTTACAGTTTGATGCCCTCTCACAAATCACCACTGTTTTGCTTGCCAGGCTAAAGACCTTTTTTTATGTAAGTCCACAAATTTGAGGTAGATGGAGTGGGTGTAAAGAAAAGCGAGAGGAGAAGAGAGAGGAGGGAGAGAGGGAGGGATGGATGGTGGGAGAGGAGGAGGAGAGAGAGAGAGAGAGAGAGAGAGAGAGAGAGAGAGAGAGAGAGGAGGGAAGGAGGTGGTGGAGTTTCCAAAGAGCGAGCACAGTTGGCACGGAGGCGAGCGGGCAGCGATCCAAAAACTGGCAAGAGAACAACCTTCCAGCAACAACACAAAGAATGAGATGAATGAAGAACGCTCTGGCCAGCGGATCCTATCGGACTTGAAAAGAGGAGGGGGGGGGGGGGAGAGAAAAATCACTCAATGCCGAACTGTTCCAGCCAAGAGAGAGGGAGCGGGAGAGAGGGAACTCTGCACAAAAGGCCCTGTTTTCTCAATAAAACATCACGTGGACTTCAGGCAGATTCCCGTGAAAATGCGACAGTCAAGAACAAGGAGCAGAACGTCTGTCGGTTAAAAGGGAAACAGTACCAAACAACAGAGGTAGGATTCTCAAAACACATCTATGCACAAACCAAATAAAACATCACTAGGTAGCCCAGGTCAGGGCCTGATCCATTCATTTGCTATCTGTGTGCACTGTTGGGGGAAAAACAGAAGCGAGTCTGATTTAAAGTTTCCCACGGAGAGGAGTGAGTCTTTTAGGCTGTTTAGGTGAGCAGGTAGAATCCTCTTGAAATCGCAAGAAGCTGGGGTGAAATCCTCCAATCGCACCCGCGGAGTGCGCTCTCATATCCCCCCAGAAGTGCGGCGAGTGAGAACAAAAAGCCTATCACCGGCCTGATTGGCAATGAGGATGGAGGGTAGGAGGAGGAGGAGGAGGAGGAGGAGGAGGGAGGGGGGGTGAAGCCTGGCACACAGGCCTATCTGGTCGCTCGCCTTTCCTCCGGAGCGAGCTGGAGTTTTTTTTTTTTCTTTTTCTTTTTTTTCATGAGACGAGATGGCGCTTTGACAGCCTGTTGTCACTCACAAGCCAGAGAGCACAGCTGGAGTAGAAGTGACGTGATACTGACACTCGCGGGAGGGGCGACAGATCCTGTCACGTCCACCGCCTCCCTCCCCCGCCCACGGCCAGGGGAAATAATTCAAAAAAAGGACGAGGGCGGATCGGACTGAGCTTCATTACCACGCTGGTGTAAGTCACCAATGTGCTTTTGTTTAGAGCGGCAAAAAGAAGTCCTCTAAGAGCATGAAATATTAACTGAACTGAACTTTCACCAGGCAAGGCAAACAAAAACAAATCCTGCAAGCAATCCAGCTGGTCCATGTCATGCTTTGTCCGTTAATCAAACCCTGCCCTGTCTATTTCACATGCCGAAACCTTTAGAGGCCCTGTTTTCCCAGTGCTGTGTGGGAGGAACTACTCTCTCTCTCTCTCTCTCTCTCTCTCTCTCTCTTTCTCCCTCTCTATTTTTTCCTCTTTCTCTCTCTTTTTCAGCTGTCGGCCTGTGCGGCCTCAGTGTCAACATGACCCATACTGTATTCAGTGGCTCGCTGCACCAATTCACTTCGCTCAACAGCAATCATGGAGGGCTGCCTCTTCAAATGAATGTGTGCCACTCAGGTGCTGTATAGTCTACTCTACCCAGGGAAGGCAGCGAGCGAAGCCCCAAACCACTTAAGTGTCCCAGGGCTCTCGTTTGAGACAGGTCAGGGAGACGGCTGGAGGTGGGAGTGGAGAGGTCCAGAGGACATTGCGGATGGTCAGGGGAGAGAGAGAATGGATTTAAATATGGGGACAAAAGGTGTGTGTGTGTGATTGTGGGTCAGGGTCTGCTTGTGTGTGTGTGTGTGTGTGTGTGTGTCACCTTGTTAATGACTCTTCCCAGAGTATTTGGATCTTGTTTTCCTTGCTTGCCTTTCAGATCCAAATAAAAGCATTCAAATGTGTGGTGTGTGTGTGTGGTGTGTGTGTGTGTGTGTGTGTGTGTGTGTGTATGTGTGTGTGTGTGTGTGTGTGTGTGTGTGAAATGTGAAATGTGAAAAAACAATGTGAAATGAATTCTAGAATGTTCCAAAGATACAACCTTTTGCATCGACGGCTCCAGCACTTCATATGATATAATTCCTGCACAAGGCTTCAATTTTCAAACTCAATAGGCTCTGGTGGACTCTCAAAGTGCATTTAAAAATTATGAGTGCATTATTACAACTGGCACCTCCATAGCCCTGAACCCTTTCCCCGACAGAATGAAAGCTCACAATGTTGTTAACCTCTTATCAAATAGGTGCTAGCACTCTGAAATGGTGTTTCCTCTCAGTGGAGACTTGGCGAGAACAGCTTTCACTCATCTCTCAACCACTCTTCCTCGTCTCCCCCCTACTGCTGTCTGTTCTTCTCTTCTCTCCTCCCTCCCTCTCTCTCTATTTCCCTCCATTTGTCTGACTCGGTCGCTCAAGCATTCCTTTAGTGTTGCAGCGATGGCGAACCCAGCCGTGCACTTTTATACAATTAATCACAAACATTCCAGAAAAACATTGCACAGAGCTAGTCTCCAAGCAAAACTAAAAAAATGTCACAGACACACACAGACACACACAGACACACAATGCTCACTAAATCATCCGTTCGCCTCTCAAGACTGCTGAAATCAATAAGAGTAAACCTTGTTTTATTTGGTTTTTTCCTCTTTACGTTGCTCTGTATTTTAATGTTTGAGGCATTACAAGCTTGGTGAGTTTTATTAATGAACAGCCATCTGGGAGTCCCGTCAAAACAAAGCAATTGTTGCTTTCTGTAGCTGTGAACTGGTGTTAGCAATAAGGGAAATGAGGATCCTAATATTGGAGAGGGAATCAAATTAAGAAACACACAACCACACACACATACACACACACACACACACACACTCTTTTCGGCAAAATTCTGACAAAATGCTGCTAATGGAATCGTCAGTATCGTCGGAGTTCTTCTCCTCCTTTTTATGGTGATGGCAAATTAATTTTTTCTACTCTCTCCACAGCACTTGATTAAAAATGTACCTACCACATGCAGCTATGCAACATGAGAAATATGTAAATCCTTCTTTTTTTCTGCCCCCCCCCCCCTTCTTATCTCCATATCAAATGTTCTCGGAATGCAATACTTCAGAGGTGAGAGAGAAGAGCTTGTGTTGCAAAGATCTGTGGAGAAAAGGCGCCTTAGCATTTCCATTCTGAGCGCAAACGCAAATACCACGTCTTAAGTCCTCATGTATATCAAAGCGCAACATTTATACAGAAGACGAGCGGATGGCCTTGCACCAGCTCAAATCATGCAGTGGGGAGAGGCGACGCAGTGTCACGTTCGCTTGCACGTCTCGGGAACGAAAGCCCCTTGTCGCTTCACAGCGTTCATATTTGAAGAATTAAGAGATGGAGAAGGAAGTGGGAAGAGAGAGAGAGAGGAGAGAGGAGTCTCTTTGGCATGACTGCAGCTGAGTTCCTGTGGAGTTAGCATCAGTGGCTGTTCATTGAGACATGCTTGACTGCAGCGAACGGCTTGTAACAAACCCCAGCAAGCAACGGCCCAGGTGATATCCCCGGCACTGTGAAAACGTTAATGGCTCTCTCACACACACACACACACACACACACACACACACACACACACACACACACACACACACACACACACACACACTCAAGGGTGAACTCACTTGGCCTGCTCTGCTGCCAAGAGAACAATTAGATTCTGCGCTGAAATTGCTGATGTTCTCAGCTCTGTGAGAGGACACCAGACAGCCTGCTCTGGCAACCCCAAGTGCTGAGCCTGAATAGGCTACGCTCACGGAAGAGGACTAATACTCGCATAGGCTTTAAAAAAAAACAAAACATATTTTCTTAACAATACCATCCTCTTGGAATAATAAAAGTGAAATTACGGACATTGCTGTTGCATTTGGTCCTCTTCCAAAATGAGTCTTAAAAGGTCTCTCTGTGAGAACATTCCACATTAAAAAATCTGAAGCTATGACATTTATTCAAGAATTCAAGGTAATTATAGAAGTAATGTGTAAAGGAAACCTCTGCAATGGCTTCCAAATAAGTTCTACATACTTCGGTCTGGCAAAATAATAAAAAAAAAGATCCAAGATTTTATTAAAGCAATTCTGAAATTAAATTATGAAACAATGCTTTCTCACACAGGCAGACAAGTGAATAGAGAAAAATATTAACTTCAATCACCTTCCTATTTAAATCTGGTGGCACTCCACTAATTAATTCTATTGAATGGAGTCTAATTAAATTGGACTAATATGAGGCAGCTGACTCCCATCTTCACATGCAGACACAAAGCTTGTAATAGTCAGGTTATCTGCATAGTCCACAGCCACATTGACAAGACTAAGCCGTGTAAATACAAGCTCCTTACTTTCCAATTCCTGTATCATCTGACTGAGCAAACGTACTGTGAATTCCTGCCGCATTGCTAAAATGACAAGCAGAGTGGGTGGGGGTGGGGGGGTTCTTTTTTTCTCAGGTGTAAAAAACACTTCTATTCACATTCACTCTTCTTTAGTTCGTTCTTACTATTTGCCCCCCCACCCACCCACACACTCACATCTCCAACACTCAGCCCCCGCCCCCCCCCACCTCCCACTCCATCTCTTTCAAGAGAGCACATTGTCCATTTTGTTAATGAATACAAAAAAACCAAGAGTGAGAAGGAATGACAGTGAGAGAGGGAAGAAGAAGAGGAAAAAGGAAAAAAAAGAAAGAAAGAAAAAAAAAAAAAAACATTTCAAGTCCCCTCTTACACACCTTCATTTGGAGCGGTGCAGCCCAATTAAAGGCTCCAGGACAGAAAAGAGCAGTGGAGAGAGGCTGCGCTCCTGGGCAGCCACCGAACCACTTTCCCATGACAAGAGTGGGAATTCCTTGACTCGGGAGTCACAGCCCCGCCGGTGCGGACGCGCTATGAGGGGATACAGAGAGCGGAGAAGAGGAGGGGAGGAGAAGAGAAGAGAGGAGAGGAGAGGAGGGAGAGAGGGAGGAATGGAAAGGGGGCTTGTAGGGATGTGGGTCCTGGAGGGACGCAGGCCCCTGCTTTGTTCTGCTAATCTGTCCAGATCCTCCCATCTGGAGTGGCAACACTTCAGCCCCCCGACCACAGAAGCAGAGAAGGGGAAAGAGAGTGAAAGAAAAAGACAGAGAGAAAGAGTGAGAGAGAGGAGGGGGGTGGCATGGAGGGAGGGGGAACCCACACTATGTGCCCTCTTCTTGTATCCAAAGACATGGCAGAATCCCATCCACAGCCATGGACCCTTTATTACACCTTAAACCATTCACTCTGAGGTTGGCCTTATTTACTGTACCAAGACACAGTGGGTGCGCTTGCACATCGGTGCAGCATAGAACACTCGGTAGTTTTGTCAAATGTTAAAAGTAGTGCCAACACCCCTGATTGCCCTGAATAAGAAACGCTTGGAAAGAACATGAGCTGTGCTGCGATGCTTAGGGATTAAAGAATCCAGTGCAAGCAGTTAGTCTTGAGAAAAACAAGTCAGTCTTCAGTCTCTCATACTCTCCCTCTTCCTCCCTCTCTCTCTCTCTCTCTCTCTCTCTCTCTCTCTCTCTCTCTCTCTCTCACACACACACACAAGTTCTCTGTTTCCAAAACATTACTTTACAAGCGTTTCCTCAAAACCGTCTGCTCGGCTTAATGCACTCCTGCCCACAGCCCAGCTGCCTGCCTCTGTCTGATTGGCCTGGTCTCTATCCCAGGGTGCTGGGCTCACAGTCGATTGTAAGGGAAATCAAAGGAGTGTAAACATCACATAAACAGTCAGACCAACAGAGTAGTATTTCATCATCACAACTTTAAACTAAAGACAAAGTCTCCATACCTGAGTAATAAGTTTGATATTTGGTAAGGTTTAAGAAAGAAGACACTAAATCAAATATTTTAGCACAGTTAACTGTACCAACTGTACCATTAGCAAAATTTGAAGAGGCACCCACTTTAACGCTTTAGGCATAATGTATTTCTGTATGTAATTTCATGTCTCATCTCTGAATTACTATTACCTGGTCAAATAGTGCAGAAATCTGTCTTGTTAGCACAGCAACTAATAAACTAAATATGTTTGGTTATAGTGCTTAGTTTTGAAAGTCATAAGCACTTATCAAATATGTTATAAATATAATTTCCATTTTTCCTCATTTAAATGCAAAAAGTAATCCACCACAGGACAATAGGTCTCTAAATAACTAATCATATTTCAGCACTGGGCGGGGGCTCTTGCCCTTCTTTGTGCTAATCTCTTTACCAATCAAGTTGCCATAAATAGCACAGAGGCAGAAATACGGCTTGTCGCGGCAAATGTTTGATTTAAGCGGTTTAATTGGAGCCGGGTCAGTGGCATAGATCAAACGATAGCAAGCGCGGTGAGCCTCTTTCAACCGCCGCACCATTTTTCAGCCCCGGAGGTGAAAAGACTAAGTAGGGACTAACGGTGACAACCACATTGGGGATATGTAATATCTTTAAACACACACACACACACACACACACACACACACACACACACACACACACACACACACACACACACACACACACATCCATTGTCAGGCAAGGTCAATTCCAATATGTGTGTGAGCACACTGCCAACCACAGAGAGAGAGCAGGAAACTCGTCACCTACAGCATGAACACACTGCCAGTTGTCTGGCATCATATACTCCCATTCGTATGGGCTTAGCAGCGCTGGCCAAAAATGCAGTATGCAAAAGGAGCAGTTGACTTAGTAATGTAAACATAGCAAGCCCCAACTTTTTGCACTTTGCAACTTTTCTTTTCGGCATATCTTAATGGACATCTATTTCAAAAAGCATACATCAAGCCTTTTTTAGGACTGAGTGTTTCTAAGAGGGCGTTTTCAGTTCCATAATAATTCTGCCTATAATATTTCCTATGTCCCTCTCATTCTCTTTTTCCCAGCAGGGCAAAGAGAGAGAGGGGAAATGTACTAAACATAGCTATTGAATTCCTCAGCCCTGAATGAATTTATGTCAGGCAACAATTTAAAAATGGGAGTTAAAAGCTCCTGCAGATCAGAGAGGTATTTACAATATGTGTGCGTGTGTCCCTCCTAAAAATAAGTGCCGTGGAAAGCCTGAATGAAAACGATTGTGCTTTTAAAAAAAAAAAAAAAAAACGACTGCTAGAAACGAATGATGGGAGCATGCGGGGTGAAGAGCTTTGTGGAGTGATATTCATGCATGCGACCTGGTTAACGGTAAAAATGACAGTAAGACAAGATCAGTGGGAGAGGTGGTGGTAGTGGTGGTGGTGGTGGTGGGGGGGGGGCAGGGAATGGGGATTGTGCTGAGAACTAGGTGAAACAGCAAACACTTTAATTCATATCTAAGGGAGAGGGAGAGAGAAAAAGAGAGAGAGAGAGTGAGATAGAGGAAGAAAGAGAGAGAGCAAGAAAGAAACAGAGGGGAAAAGCAAAGGAAAGGAACCTTCTCAGGAGAAGAGAGGAGCAAGGAACGCTCACATTGGAATAAAAACATGGAAATTGTGCACAGCCCGGGTGCCCATGAAAGCAGTTTGAATCAGTCCCTTTTGTCTCTGAATTATCTGAAAAAGAGTGTTTGTGTGTGTGTGTGAGTGTGTGTGTGTGTGTGTGTGTGTGTGTGTGGTGGGCAAATGCTGCTGGCCTGCGTCTCCATGTCTGTCTCTGCAGCACCACGTTTACACACAGTCTGCAGCCTCGGCAGGAGGAGAGGGGAAGGGGGGGGGGTGTCTCTTTCTGCTTGAGGTAGTGACCCATTAAGTATATTGTGTACATATGCAAAAGGGAGACAGGCAGGTGTCCGAGGCTGACAGAGCGCAAACAGTGGAGCTATGTAACCACTTGTTCCCTCCCTGCAGGGAAACCCCAGAGAGAAGAGACAGCAATGAGAGAGAAAGAGAGAGAGAGAGAGGGGGGGGGGAGAGTGTGTTTGTGAGGCTGAGGAGAGTGAAGGAGAAAGGGACAGAAAGGATGAGGAGGGGGAGAGAGAGAAATAGAGAGAAGAAATGTCCTCTAGCTGGCACCGTAATGTAGTTCTCTTGAAATAGAAGAGACGCCTCTCTTGCTCTCCCACTCTCTTTTTCTCCCTCTCCCCCTCTCTCTCTCTGTCCCTCGCTCGCCCTCTCGTCCTCTCTCCCTGTCCCTAATCAATTTATTTAGCAACTAAGATAAATATCCCAGCCTGATGTGGCCGGATTAGAGGAGCTTGTTGGCCATGCCTTGCTGGCTTGCAGGAGCAAGGAAAAAACGAAAGAGAGAGAGAGAGAGAGAGAGAGAGAGAGAGAGAGAGAGGGATGGTGGTGGTTGTGGAAGGGGGGGGGTGGGGGTGGAAAGATGAGTGCCACAACCCGTCTTTGCCTCTCTGCCCACATCAAGCCCCAGTTCATGTTTATTTATTTGATGTCAATACCTTACACGGTCACTCAGGAAGGAACATCCAGAACGACTCTCTGTGGAGAGAGGAGAAATTTAATCTCGACCCCCCCCCCCCCCCCCCCCCCCCCACACACACACACACACACACACACAAACACACACACATACACACACATACATCCCCCACCCCCCACCCCCGACTTCAGGACCGAGTGCTGCCTCTCCCACACAGACGAGCAAATCCATGTGAAGCGCACAGGCAGGAAAAGAAGAGTAAAATGCTGGTTTGGAGGATAAGGGTATGCAGGAGGACATCCAGGCTGGACTCTACTGCATTCTCACATTGGGGGAAAAACTGTTATACTAACATTTTAAATGTGTGATTTTTTAAGCTAACTAAGGTACATTTTTGTGTGTCTTATGTGCAGAAGTGTAAGTGTATGAATGCATGTATGTATGTATACTGTACATTTAGGCATGCACAGTATGTGTGCCTATGTACTGTATACACATTTCTCTGTGTGTATACACAGTTATCTGTACGTACATTACATGCATGCCTGTGTGTGTGTGTGTGTGTGTGTGTGTGTGTGTGTGTGTGTGTGTGTGTGTGTGTGTGTATGTATGTATGTATGTATGTATGTGTGTGTGTGTGTGTGTGTGTGTGTGTATGTGTTTGTGTATGTGTATATGCATGTATGCAATGTGAGGGATTTTCACTCAGCTGCCCAATAAAATGGCACTGTTGAACACAAGCCTAAAAGAATCAAAGGAAAACAGGGGGGGACATTCAGATGGGTCTGTGTACTCTGCCCACCCAGATTGTTGTTTGACATGAAGATGACTGGTCACAAGCCCGCAGAAAAGACGGGGGCGGCCGTGACGAGACAAAAGCATCACAGAGGGCGGCCTTGTCGCCGTCCACAATGACCTCCTTATGCCTGTCGATGGGACTCGACTTCAGCCCCTCGTCTCGTTTGCGGAGGATAGATACACAGAGATCTGTGTCTTTGGCGCAGCACAATCGGCCAATTCTCTCTCTCTGCCTCGTTGTGCTGGGGGGGGGGGGTTAGCCGGCACAGACGGCGAGGTGAGATTGCAGGCCTGGCTGCAAGGCTAAAGCGCTTGCAGCTATCGGCACACCTCGGATCGCGACCGTCTGACATGCAAAGAGCCGTTTAAATTAAAAAACATAAAATTAGATGTCAGCAGCACTGTGCAGACATGGGGATAAACAGAGAACGTGGGGAAAAAAAGCCCTGAGCATATACAAATCAACAAATCATATTTACCTACAGACCTACTGCAAACATAGCATTAATACCACTGCTGTGTTATCAAAGCAAGGTAGAGGTAAACTACAGCTCACTCTTGGCTTTCAATGTTAGTGAGTTTTTTTTTCCCCCGTCATGTTTTCTCTATTGAGTTTTGGGGTTAAAAGACACAAAGTATTTTATCAGTTTATAAAAACAACATGTCATTTTTTTTCTCAACCTCGTCTCTTGCTCTTTTTGCCTTGCTTTTTGTCTTTTCAGTTTTTTTTCCATCAGGCTTCATCATTTGTACTGCAGTCTGTCTCTCTCCAGCTTGCTGCGATGCAGTCTTGAACTGTCGGTTTGATTGCTCTTGCCCGAGGCATTAGGTTCAATCCAGCGTGTCGCACCTCAGTAACTCGGTGCACACTGCAGAAATCGGAGTCAATTTACCCCGGGGATTTGTTAGCGTTTCACATACGTTTAGTTGTGCACTTGGCCAGCTCAAATTGATAAACCTGTTGCTCGCAGATGCTCTGCAGATGCAGATTGTTCTGACAGCTGCTCACAGGAGGCCTAGGCAGGAGCAGGGGGGGTTTTCATCAAAGCACCTCACCTACCACCCGCGCCCCCCAGAAACACCGCCACAACAACCGCCGTTATCCCTGCCATCCACTTTGCTAGGAATGACGTCTAGGTTTCATTAGAGAAACAAGAGAAGGGGGGGATCTGCATTGCATTAAGCCAGTGCAGAAAGTGGTCAGTCCATTGCCCCTACAGGCAGGCAAAGCAATATCAGTGCACCGTCCACTGATGAATTCCAATTTCAATGCTTCAAGACGATGGGATTTTTCTTTTTTTCATTTCTAATGCAGCAACAACAGCAACAGCCATATACCAAAAAAAAAAGTTACATAAAGGCAAACAAATGTGCACCCAAGAGGGGAGAAACGGGAGAAAAAAAACAGAGAGAAGAAGAAGAAAAAAAAAACAGTTATTTAAATGTAAATAAATAGCAACTTTATCTTCCCTTCCTTCTTAAAGTTTGGCTGCTTTATCTTAAAACTCCTCGGGCTCTTTCCGCACCGCAATAACCAAGTCTATTACACAGCCGGTGCTACGGGTCACAGCGCAAGGGAAGGAACGGGGGGCCTGCTGCTACCTCAGACCTGCCTCCGAGAATTAATGTAGCCCAGGTCCGAGCCAGCGGCAGTATCACTCTCGGCTTAAGACGATTACCGCGTGTCATTTGTCATTCGTATGACAGCACGATGCGCCGCCATTTAATTTGGTGCCGCACTTTATCAGGCGCCGGACTTCGCTTCTAGTACGGTCCATTGTCTTTGACCTATATACATAAACCCAGGGCAGATAGATCAGGAGCGCACATCCATTGTCCCGAGCCGTCTGCCAGCGGAACTTACCCTGTAATGACAGTTCACCTGCCCTCGTAGCACACACACACACACACACACACACACACACACACACACAAGTGCGCGCACACACACACACACTCTCACACACACACACACACACACATACTGGATAAAAGGGCTTGCATAAAAGAATAACAAGTTTTTAAAGGATTTAAATACCGTGTTCAAATGCTTGTACAAAACATAGCTATCAGCAGTTAAGCTAGGTTACATTGCTGCTGTATGATGTGCTTTCCAGCAGCACGTATGCATTTCTTATTCGGCTAACATTAGCAATACCGGCTAATTTAACGTGGCCACACAAACAATGTGGTGTGACCTGTACTAAATTTACCCTGCTTTTCTATACCTCTTTAAAAGAGACATGAAAGGAAAACTAAAAGGTCCAGCAACAGACTGCACAGTGCACACACATGCATACGCTAATGGACACCAACTACAAAGAAACAACAAGACTACAGATGTGAGATGCTGCTCTCCAAAACCCTGAGAAGCTCAGAAAGAAAATGGAAGGTTGCAGAGGTCGGTATAGGGGGTGGGTGGAGGCTGAGGATGTGTGTGTGTGTGTGTGGGGGGGGGGGGGGTGGATGGAGGCCGTGCTAGGAGATGGAGTGGAGATGGGACATGACTGGAGCAGCACGGGATTGGTTGGATTTAAAGGCCCGCAGGAGGAGAAGGAAGGGGAACGATCAGATGGTTAATGAGAGCCTGGCAGGAGAGAGAGAGAGAGAGAGAGAGAGGGAGCAGGCTGGCTAGAACGTCAGGGGAGAGAGAGAGAGAGAGAGGAGAGAGATTGATCTCCAGGCATGTGATGGATGGATCCCCTGCTCTAGCTTTCGGCCAATCCAGGGGGTCGCATTGGTCCAACCCTGGCGGACGAGAGGGGGGGTGGAAAGAGAGGACATCCGTCTCCAGTGCATGTCAAATGGGTCTAAGTGTCTTTGAGGAGGTGTCCTTCAAAGCCTTTTAGCCATTCAAGTCACTTTCAGGAAATTACAAATAGTAGAGTGGAGGATAGGCCGGGCGAAATAAATATAATCTGCCTTGGCAGCAATGCCACTGAAAACGACCCACCTAAACACCGCAGTCTTTTCAAAGCCAAACAAAAAATATCGACAAGGTGATTTAAATTGCATACTGTGTGTGGAGCGCACAATTATTCTTTTATATTCATCTCAATAAAACATTAAAGAGGCTGCTGTTTTTGCTCTGGCGGCAGTTTGGGCGGTTTATGAGTCTTGCTAACAATCCAGCCATCTTTGGACAGGCCTCCCTCATCACCATCTCCAGCCCAACTCGCGTCTCTTTCCCTCCTCTCTCTCTTCTATTCCCTTCTTTTCTTCTCTTCTCCTCTCCACGCAATGCATCAGAATCCGCTCGTTTGTTTTGCACAGACAGAAAAGGCCCTTCATACGTCGAGGCCCACGGCATTCAGCGGCGGAGAGCACCATGCGAGATCTCGACTCTGCGGCAGCGGCATCAGCAGACGCGGAACACAGAAGCAAGGTCAAGGGTAGGATAGGGGTGGTGTGAACCTTAGGAGAGTGGCGGCATGACAATCTCACAAAAAAAAAAATACAGAGAGAAATTAAGAATTGAATGCAGGCTATTGTTCCAAAAAAAATGTAACTTAAGTTTAGAAACACTGACAATGGGCATGCAAGGGCACTTGAGCTCTTCAGACGCAGTGGTGGCTCATTCAAGGATGTCTGCTACTGCAAGAGGCTTTTCGCTGCCAGACAGTACACTCCTGTGTGTATAACGAGATTGCCAGTTCCCTATAAACTTGCTAGTGAATGCTGCTTGCACACACACACAAACACACACACACACACACACACACACACAAAAACAAATAATTGGGCACATTAAGTTCTTCTCCAGGTCTCCGAGCAAAACCAAGGTGCTCTAGCTTTCTGCCTCTCCACTTCTCCAGTCAGCACTACTGACATTTAGAAAAAAAAAAGCCAATAAGCACCAGGGTCTGCTCCAATAGGAGCTGTGATAGAAATCAGCAAGCCTCCTGTCAAAGAGGCATTTTCTAATCTCCCCCCCAAAATGCTGAATGGGTAAAAAGCACCTGTGTTACAGCTATTTTGCCACTGTGTCATAGTTATTATTCTTACATAAAAAATATATGACAGTGTCTTGCCACTGAAATGGAAAAGGCAATGGTTTAGCTGGAAATACACACCAATCAGCATTTCCATCGGATGATTGGGTCAAACACTAACAAGACAGTAGAGTGGAAACAGCAGCGAATTTGTTAGTAATGGGGAAGACTCTCTGGATTAATGAAAAGACATGTTCTGACACATCCTGCCCAAAGGGTTTACAGTGACTATTTTATATGTTGTGATTTAAAACAGCTTTCTGCGCTTTCAGAAAGGTATTTGACAAGTGCTACAAGAAAAGTTGCTTTAGACATATTGACTGTATATATACAGTATTCACTTCAAGATTTGATAATAATTCTAAGAGGTATTCTTGCCTTTGGTAATCTGACACACAGTACATGGGATTAGTGTCTGCAACCATTCTGACCAATCACTTTAAAACCACATCCCTCTTGTCTCCCTGTTCTCCTCTCTCTACCCCCCTCTCTCCCCTCTCTTTCAATTACGCCAGTTCCTTTTCTCTAGCATTCACTGTCAGTTCTCACTCTCTCTATTTCATGGTCTCTGTCACCCCATCCCACCCCACCCCTCCCCCCATATGATTCAACTCATCCCTGTTATGCACTCAAAGGCCCCTCGCTGTGACCAAGTCCGACAGCTCCACCCCCCACACCCCGCCACCTTCTCTCCATTAAGCCTTTCAAGTCCACATCTTGGGCCGGGTCCATTTCATGTCACGTCTATGTAATTGCCCGTTTGTTTTGAGAGTAGAAGGGGTTTTAATTTCAAAGGTAGCCGTTGGACGTGCGGATTAAAATGAGATGTAAACATTAAAATGAAAAGTGGGGTAAGGCAGGGTGGGGTGGGGTGGGGTGGGTAGAGGGCTTTTTCTTCTGAATCAATATCCTGGGCTTTGACTGATGCCGGTGGGTCCTGCTCGCTGCAAGTTGGGTGTGAATTGAATGCGTCTCAGCAGATCACTAGTCTTTGAGCAGCAGGGCCTGCCTGTCTGCCTGTCAGGTACAGAGCACTGACTGAACAACACTTACAGCATTCAGCCACAGCCAAGGGAGGGAGAGAGAGAGAGAGGGAGGGAGGGAGAGAGAGAGGGAGGGAGAGAGAGAAAGGGAGAATTCTCAGGGGAGGACGAGAGGTAAAGGGAGATAGGGACTGTCCCCAAATAAGCATTACAGAAGGTGACAAATGGGAAGATGTGCAGCTATGCTTTTGACCAGGCCTTTATCCAGGACTAAAACTAGGCGTGTGTGTGTGTGTGTGTTTGTGTGTACAGTATGTGTCTGTGTGTGTCTGTTTAAGACAGAGAGAGATAGAGAGAGAGAGACAGAGAGAGAGAGAGAGAGAGAGAAAGTGGATGTATATGTGTATGTGCATGAGTTTGTGCAAGTGCGGGCATGTGTGTCTGTGTCTGTCTGTCTGTCTATATGCATATGTGTGTGTATGTGTATGTGTGTGTGTGTGTGTGTGTGTGTGTGTATGCCCATGATGAGCCACACCCCAAGATGCAGCTTTTAGCAGGAGGTGCAAGAGCTCCGGCTGGCTCTGTATCTCCCCGCGGATCATGCACATTCATCTTGCTCAGACAACTTGCTCCAATCCATAAAACAGGCATTAATATAAAGCTATCACACAGCTTAGAATTTTCATTTTAACTGACAAGGTGCTCCATTCATCATCATAGGTGGCACGTCTGGGCTCCCAGATGAGCCTGGTGGTGAGAAGGCTGGGGTGGGCAGGGATGGGGAGGACCAGGGGGTGGAGGACGATGGTGTAGAGTGGGGGCATTTTCCCTCTCTCTCTCTCTCTCTCTCTCTCTCTCTCTCTCTCTCACTCACTCAAAGGCACACAGCTACAGTACACTCCACTAAAGGGCTCTTCAACTTTGTCCCAGTAGGACAAGTCCTCTCTGGGGCCTGTCAGGCAGAATACTGGCTTGAGGTGCTCACAGATCCCCTCCAGGTTAACCGGTGGTAAGCAGCTCCATCAAGGCTGCTGGTTCTACCAGTGGATGTCAAACTGTTTCTGCAGGTGAGAAAGGTGCATGATACAGCACTTCCAGAGACATTTATTCAAGTGTTTCCTATTTCATGGAACAAAAAAAATGAGAACGTGTGAGCTATGTGAGTGTGCAGGTCACACCCCAGCGCTTTTTACCCGGTGTGTGTTTGCTGTCCACAGATGTTTTAACATGGCTCTGAAATATGCATTTATAAATGTTGCCCATAAAATGCACTGTAATGTTTCTACCTCAGCTACATTCATTCCATGCAAACTTCTCTAGGGCTGCTTTTTACTGTAGTAGACACAGTAAATTCCAAAACCAGACACTTACTCTAAAACAGTGCAGGAGCCCTCTATGGAATTATCCAAATAGATTTGGTAAATACATTTTTACCTGCAGACTTTTAGAGTAGACTGTTGCCCTTCAGTTAAGTGCTTGTAAAATGAGGGATGTAGGAAGCTCTACAGTAGACCATTATGATATAAAACAAAATCTCTTAAACACTGGGGGAAATTGGAAGCATACTATTAAGTCTGGCATGTATGGGAGCAGCAGTAGATTCCATCATGAACAAAGGCAGAAGGAGACAGTGGAGTCAGCTGTGGCTTTGACAGCGAGCTTGTTTGACAATTAGCACCAAAGACGAACGCCGTTTCCACGGCGGCGGAGGCAGGTTAAATCCGCCGTTGTCACAACAAGGCGAAGTGGGGGAATCTAAAATGTTCTAAAGCGCCCGCAAACCAGTCTCAACAGAACCGCTAAGCAGCCAGCACGACGAGGGCCAAGGGGATCAAGATGACATCCATTTTAATGACGAGCTGCGCAACTTAACACAAATGTTCTCTCAGTGTTTTCAATTCCCAACGATTTTGCCAGTTTCACTGCAAACAAGCGGGGAGAAATATCTTATGACAGCAGTCGCCTTGATATGGTAAACAGGCAGGCTTTGAAGTGGAGCACCAGATTATGCATTGCTGAAGAGAGATTTTTAAGATTACTCTTGTTACGTCTAATGATGCAGTTCATCGGAAAAACAAACAGACTGACATTTTCAGCATGAAAAATAATTTGCCAAGAAGCCCTCAGAGTTAGAAAGAGTTAGAAGAAGAGATAGAGAGATGGATAGAGAGAGAGAGAGAAAGAGAGAGAGAGAGTGAGAGAGAGAGAGATAGGGGAAAAGGGAAGTGTACAAGTGAAAAGAAAAGCTTAAAAGCTAAATGTTTCCCTCTCTCTCCAAGCGCTAATGAGTGGGCTGGAGAGAAGCCTGCGATGGCGCTAAAATATTTATGACGAATATTGGGGGAAGTGGGTGCCAGTGGAATTGTAAGACTTCCTGTGGAATGTGTCTGGGCCAATGAGAGCCAGAGCTTACTGTGTGCCAGCCAACTACCCCCCCCCCCCCCAACATGCCTCAGTCTCTCGCTGGCACCCCACTACAACCCCCCCCCACCACCACCACCACCATACCCCCACCCCTCACATCCCTCTTAGCAGATGCTCTGTTCATCTGGCGTGCTACACAGAAACTGTTCAAATATTGACATACAGCTCCACCCCCCACCCCCAAACCCCCCTCCATCCCTACTGTTATTAACCCTTTGTGTTTTGGGTACAGAGGCACAGCACTCTATTTTGGGGGAAGGCTTAGTTTAGGGAACAAGGGTTGCAGAGCGTTTAGCTAATAAGAGTTATGTCCTTTTCTTTTTTCCCCTCCCAAATCTCTTTTGTTTCTGTTTGTGTTCCTTGGGTTGATTAATTGTTCGGAGCGCAATGAAGGGAGGAAAAATAGCAAGCTGTGTACGGCGCCATATGTTTATTTGTTAATAACAAGCATTAATCTTTTGCGGTGTCAAAAGAGCTGTCTAAGAGGTTGAACCCGATGCTAATATTCTCACTGAGGCTACACATGAATACCATCCTGCAGCAGAAGCATAGCAACACAAAGCTGTGTGTGTGTCTCTGTGTGTGTGTCTACATGTTTGTTTTTGTCTATGTGTTATATATGAGTATGTGTGTGTGTGTGTGTGTGTGTATGTGTTATATATGAGTATGTGTGTGTGTGTGTGTGTGTGTGTGTGTGTATGTGTGTGTGTGTGTGTGCGTGTGTGTGTGTGTGTGTGTGTGTGTGTGTGTGTGTGTGTGTACCTCATTGACAGATCTTTCCTTACCATGTTTTCAGTTTATGGAGACACTTTATTTAAGTGGACATGTACATATGTCATCTGAAGGCAGCTCGCGACTAAAGATTATAATTACTACGCCAGCAGCTTCTCTTAAAGGTGAAGAGCCACAACCACTCAAGCTGTCACGTACATCTACGTCTAGTCTTCAGAGCGGGTGGCTGGGTGGGTGATGGCCTTAGGCAAGCCATCACCCTTCAGTAAAACACATCTCCAACAGCAGTCACTCTGTATGACTTTACAATATGCAGACTGCTTCAGGCTCACCCCTCTCACCCTGACTAAGATTCCAGCTAATTTATCAGTAAGCAAACAGAGAGGGTGGTCCTAGTTGTGAGTGTACATGTATTGAAGCTTTGCATTGCTAATGCAATGGATGACATGTTAATTAAATACCAACAACACCACTAATAACACGAACATTGTAAAGACACATTGTTTTTATGTTATGCTGCTTAATAGAAAAAGACAAAATCAATAACAGAATCAATAAATGTGATGCAGTATGAAAATTATCACATTCTAAGTGACTTACCTGATTTGATACAGTAATTACTATTTCACATTTTTTAGTGCACAATCACACAGTACTGTATATACACTGCATGTGTTTGTGAATCTTGGTACAATAGAAACATGTGCACAGGCATAACTGATTATAATGTGTCTGTGCACGTTTGACGAGCACAAAAAAATGAGCTCATATGGACTTCAGGGAACGTTGATTATGTACAAAAATAACTCCAAGATAATTGCCGTTTAGTCTGTATTTAGTCTGTATTGCTATTAAAAAAAAATCTACTTCATTTTTCCCCCCATTTAATACAGTACAACCCACCGTTAATTGTGGCGGGTGGAGGTAGCATACTGCATGCATTAGGAGGTGGCGGCTGTATTAATAACAAGCGCAGATAAATGGCTGCTGTTTGGCTAATCACAAATGGATTAGCCATTAGGTGCCTGCGCTGCAGTTGCAGCAGCAGCTGCTGCTGATGCGGTTGAGGCAGACAGAGCTAGACGCACACGGCTGGTCACACAGGGGCGGCCATCTTTACCACATATCCACCATCCTCTCTCCTCATTGCTGCTCTATTATGTGTCTATTGCACCCTGTGAATGCTGCTTAGCAATCAAAACAAAACCAACCATGTTGGGTGATGATTCAGGCCATTTGGTGTTGTTCATCATCTAGCGGACATATTATTGTGTAGATGTATGTCAGTGTCCTGCTGCTGATTAAAAAAAAGACAGAGAGGTGTGTGAAGATGGGCAATACAGTGAAGTGCTGGGTCGGGGACATGATATGTGAGAATCTAATTGGTGGAGTCAAAATGACGCTGATAAGGAAGAGAAGATTAACGTGCTATTAGGGTGCCGGGGAGAAGCTGTGAAACGCCTAAGAAAAGATAAAGAGCCAGGGCACTTCAAAATATAAGCAGTCTGACAGGCACAAGGTCAGAGTAAACCAGACGGGGTAAAGTCCTATAGCTCTGCAGCATGCCCAAGAGCCAGAGCCAAGCCAAACTAGACTACGTCTGTCAAATGTTATTCTTAAATCCTACCCTACCCTTACTTGGTCACATTTTATATTCGGTGCAACAGCAACACTGCAGCTATAGCATTAGGTACAGTATAGTACATAATGCTAGCATGCTAACATGCTACTGAGTAAGAGCACATGGACCCAGATCCTAAAAACATTTTGTAACTATGCATTCAGGGCTTAGCATTAAGGTTAGTGTATGTTACTTCGATAAGGAAATTGTCACACAAAGTGTCTAACTTCTAACTATGCTACCAAACAACAAATATCATGCCCTCAAGTTTTCTTGTTATGAAATGCACTGCCAATAACTGTTAAAATGCAAATGGCTTTCCAGAAGCGATATGTGGAAACAGTGAGTTCTGGTTTGAATTCCACAAAGATAAGAGGGTCAGTGGATTGTTTTCTCTAGCTTTTTGATAACTGCATATCATCACATATTATGCCACAGGAACACTATTTAGAGGAGAATTCCGGGTCTGAATAGAGCTGGACAGACTTTCAGTCTTCCATGACATTCTGCACCTCAGCGTTTCTCAATCAGGTTTAATGCTTATAGGGCAATAATGTATTTTTTCCCGTATTTGAAAGTCTTTAGGATGTATTTAAATGAGAGATTTAGTTAATGAGTTTGGGCAAACTCTGGAACAGTCTTTTAAGCATTATCACTCTCATTAATTTTCAGAATTACCCACTGTGTTGTGATAGCTGTCATGGACTTCAAACTTCAATTAACTAAATACTACATACATCCATATATATATAATCTCTCTCACTCTCTCTCCCTCTTTCACTGTGTGTCTGTCTGTTTGTGTGTGTGTGTGTGTGTGTGTGTGTGTCTGTCTGTGTGTGTGTGTGTGTGTGTGTCTGTGTGTGTCTGCCTATGTCCAGATTATGTTTTATTTTTTATAACTTTGTAATTTACCATTTTAGCTTTCGTTCTTGAGTCTGCAAGTTAAGCCTGATATAAATATGCAAATGCCTATGAGCTGCCAATAACAAAGCTTTGTCCCTAAAATTAATGGATTTTTATTCTCTCAATTCAGCAACCCAAGGTAACACAATAAAATTCACAAAGGTGACTTC
The DNA here is from genome assembly GCF_046254945.1 of Alosa pseudoharengus. Lineage (NCBI taxonomy): Eukaryota > Metazoa > Chordata > Actinopteri > Clupeiformes > Clupeidae > Alosa > Alosa pseudoharengus. The sequence continues at coordinate 13,564,586 of NW_027468680.1, forward strand.
ATTCTCACAGGAGAACGAATCAGCAAATCAACAACAGAATTTCCCTCTCTCTATCTCCCTCACATCTTGCCGTTTGTTTGTGCTTTTATGTGATCGCATCCAATCAAACAGGCGGCAATGCATCACAGAGGACTACCAAGGTCACGATCCCAGACATCTTTATGGTTATTAATATCAAGCGACACCAGTACAACTGAGAGGTAGAGAGGAACACTTAGAGTACTTTTGCAACGAGATAAGCTCTTTCCCCTGATGGTTACACATGTTGCCGTGCCACTGTCTCTGTCATTCGTCCTAAAGAGTTAGGCTGTTGGACCTGTGAGTATTCCATTACTATTTTATCTGTCTGGAGTCTTGTGAAGCACTAACAATTAGCCTTCCCTTCACTGTGATTGATACAGGCTTTGCTTTCAATTTGTTCCACTACACAGATCATGAAATTCTGAATGTGCCCATCCTTATTGACCTGGACTTTCTAAGACAGAGCTACAATGAGATGAAAAGAATTAAAAGAAGAGGGAGGCGCAGAGCCATGAAATAAAGAAGAGTTGGTGGAGAAAATAAAATAAATAAACAACGAGCAAATGAAAAAAAAACAGAACAACCCTCCGATTTGTTTCAAGTGCAACTGCAATTGAAAAAGTTTTCTGAAGATTTTGCCCTTTCTTTTTCGCTCCTTTGAGGAGGCGTATTGTTTGAAAACCTAAAAAACCCCACTTGACACTCATCGAAGAGCAAGCTGGTCACTTGAGCATAATACCACATGAAAAGCTAGTAAAAGATATTTCTGAACTTATAGTAATATAAGAAACAGCATTTAAGAAATCTTATTTTTCCCCCTTCCTATATCATGTCAATAAAATATTCTGAGTGTTTGTGTAAAGGCACCTGTATGAACTGGTGTGAAACACCGAAAGCTGGTTTCCATGTGCAGCAGTGTAGATCTGTCAGGAATATGTAAAGACATACACACACACAACATAACAACAAACTGAACTATGGATACTACATAAAGCGCATATGAAAACATCTGGTTTCAGTATGTACTTTTCAGCGTGTTAAAGTTTATAGTACCCTTGCATCAGCAGCACTGTCAGATCTGATAAAAGAGTGACTGGATAAAACAAACACAAGAGTGTGGTGGAGAGCAGCTGTATCTGCGGCCAAGACACACTGCAAGAACCCAACATCTAGCACAACATCAACACCCACACACATACTGTATATGCTCTCTCTCTCTCACACATACACACACAGCCACACACACACACACACACACACATAATAAGGAGTGTGGTTCTGTCATGCAGAGAAGCAAGCCAAGTTTGAGCGAGGAATCAACTGGGAATAAATAAAACCCCAAACTCGCTCCAGCTCCATATTGTAAGTTCAACAGGCCTGCAGGGAGAGAAATGCCGAGCTCCAATTTCTGGAGACGAGAAACAACTGATGGAACTTGACTAAAAAAAAAGGGGGACGTGACGGCGTGCCCTTCTCCACATCTACATACCCCGTGTCCCTTGGGTGCTTCTCACAATGATTTACAGTCCGGGCTCTCCAATCAATCTTCAGGGAGAGATCGAGTGAGAAGATCCGAAGATCTTTTAATACCCACAATCCAAACAATCTTTCAAGCCAATATCAGTCAGCAGAAGCTAATACAGCTGCTGTTTGCTGCAGTGTTTGGTCACATCTCCCAGAGATCCTCAGAACTTGGGCTGCAAATTCCCAGAACTGTTGGTGATAAAATCCCACATTTTCTTATTCTTTTTTTTTTTTACTGAATAAAAAACAGTTGTAGTTTGCATAAAGTATATGCTATGACAGCATTTGGATGTATTGACCTAAACTAGCAACAAATACTTTATGCAATGCAGTTAATCTGTTGGTATCAGCACTTCAAGCAAACCAGACGACAAGAAATATGAAAAGACACCTGCCACATCTAAACATATTTGTGTCCCCAATAGAGTAGAAACTCTTTTATTCCACCCAAACCCTACTGGTCATAATGGCAAACGGTGTACATCAGTGAGCACACACTAAATAAGCTTGGCTCAGACCCTCCAACACTGAGCCATTGGCAGCTTACATGGCAGGAGTAAACAAGGGTGCCTGGATCTCGGCTTCAAAGGCCCATGTCCTTTAACAAGCATAGGAAAAAGGGATAGTGCCATGGTGCACCCCCCCCCCCTCCCCACCCCCATATATAAAACCCCTTCCATGGTGGGTGGATGGGGGGCTTCTTTTGATATTGGCTTGCGTGAGGAATGCTTTGCTCTCTGACGAGTGGCTTCGATGCTCCCGGGAGTGCGCGGGAGTGGCGCTGAGTTATGGCGGTGACAGGTGGAAGGGGAGTTGTGCATAATGCCCCAGCCAAGTCCATTTATTCTTCACTAAGGTGAGCAACCTGTGTCATGGTGGGGGGTGGAGAGGGTTGGGGTGTGGAGTACGAGACCAATAGCAGACGTGAGGAGGTGTATGTATGAGGGAAGAGTGGGGGTAAGTGCAGCGTATTTATTTTCCCCACTGTTTGGGCCTAAAGTGAATAATCAATTGTAATTTCACAGTGTCAGGCTGTGATCAGCGACTGGGTCATCACAGGTGTAGGCAGTCAGATTTGGCAGGGGCGGGAGGTGGGGAGGGTGGGGGGGGGGGGGTGAAGGTTGAGGTTGATCAGGAGGTGGAAATGAATGGGGTGCAATGTCACCACCCCCCGTTTCTGTGTGTGAGTGTGTGTGTGACAACTCAGGTCAACAGCCACATGGATTTGGCAGGAGGGGGGGGGGGATCAGAGGCAGCCAAAATGCAAACACACACACACACACACACACAACACACTGCGAGACACACACACATACACACACACACACACACCACACACACACACACACAGGGCCATGCAAGCAAGGGTCCTGTGCTGTAAGCCAGGCAGCTCTGCCACTGGAGGAGGAACTTGGATGAAAGCATGGAGGCGCAGTTGCAGGCATGGACAGGGCTGCGGGCCGAGGGCACTCCTCGCTGGTAGCCTTCGCCCGAGAGCGGCGCACCTAGTCCAGGAAGCAGATGGGAGTCTGCGGGGCAGAACATCTGTGTGCTGCCGGAGAAGCTAAATGAAGGTCCCCACATCCACTGTGAATGTTAAAGAGATAAGAGGGCCTGCTTTGTGCAAGTCGGCTACGAGCCACAGCAAACATGCCAGTGTCAGACGAGGGATGGGGAGGGGAAAGCTGCAAGAGTCGCTGTCTGAGGTCACTTAATGGAGGTAAAAAAGAGAAAGAAATAAAAGAGAGAGAGAGAGAGAGAGAGAGAGAGAGAGAGAGAGAGAGAGAGAGAAGAACCAAAGGAGCAGGGGGCAGTAAAATGCAGAGGCTATATAAGGGCATCTTGGTTTTTAACTACCCCTCGGTGCTACTGAATTGAGCTCAAGGACAGGACCCCACAAAGGTGCGCCGTCAGCACCCCACGCAGACCAATATGTAATCGCCAGGAAAAAGTGACATGAAAAAGCTGCATCCTCACACACACAGCCCACAGTATAAATTAAGCATCCTTTGTCCTCCCTTGCAGCCAGTTCAACACGAGTTGCCATCTAATTCACTGAGAGGGGTGAGGGAGAGAGAGAGGAAGATGGACCATGTACAGAAATCATGAGAACCAATCTGGTATGTTGGCTGACTGTCCAGCTGAAAATAATACTGCCACCAAAAAGAGCAACATTTCAGATACAGCTCTCATACTGCCGATACACAACTGGCATCCTAGTGCCATCCTTGTTCTTACCAGTAGCTCGTCTAGACAAATGAAGCAAGTATATGTGATTCATTCAATTAGAAAAAAAGCAATAATCTCTCAATAATAATAAAATGTAAAAAAAACGGTGGGTGTGTTTCTGATCATAGATCTGACTGAGAAACACTTGTTCCCTGTGGCCGTCATGGCGGCCTCGGCAGCTGGAGGATGAACTCTGTTTTAATGTAGCGCGGCCGACAGCGGCACCATTACCTTTTGGCGGGATGCACCTTCTTTATGTCTCGCTCGCTACACACTGACCTTCACGGCGACACGGGCGAGTGTGTGGCGGCGAACAGAGAACAGCCGTAATCACCGCACCACATGCGCCGCCGTGGCGACAAGGTGGGGGGGGGGGGGTGTGTGTTAAAAAAAACAAGAGAAAGGTAGAGGGACACAGAGATGGAGAAAAAGAGAAAAACCACACCAGAAATCCTCTGTAATTGGGAGAATCCCCCAAATCGTACTGGCTTATGCATTTATGTTTCTGGCATGAATCCTATCAGAGGCTTATGTGTTTCTGCTACACCTGTGCTCGTGGTGGGTAGACACAACACAGCCAGTGTTGTTGACGATCAGCCGTGCAGGCAGCAGACGACAGTACAACAGTTTTGCCTTCTCAAATAAACAATACCTTTAGGCTGTGATAAACAGCATCACAGGCATTTTCATAATATGCAGTATAAGCATCCATCCTGCTAACATTTTAATGCTCAGTTCTCCTTATGGAGATGTTATGCGATGTCGTGTTTCTTTTCCTAGAGTCACGTTCACTCTCATTTATATTTATTTGATCATCTGCTACAAGAGGAATTGGCACAATAGGTGTAAGACAATACATCTATACAAACACACTGATCTTGTACTTGTTGCTACATTGCACTTCGCCTGACAAAATACGCCACTAGAGAAGCTTCAGCTGATAAAAACAAAAAGGAAGACACTAGCCTTTTTCCCAGTAACTGCCCTGGTGCACAGAGAAAACTGCTGAACGAACTGTATTTCAGCACCACCACACACAGCTCGAGCGACCCAGAGCTTCTCACATTGACATTACTCCCCTCAGGATCCTGTCCAGCATCCGAGTCCTCCTTAATTCGCTTCTATAAATCCTCTGAACTAGCAGAATAGGAAATGGGACAATTTAGCACTTTTGTTTGCCCAGGGGTGAGGAGCTGGGGGGAGGGTGGGGGGTTGTGTGTGTATGTGTGTGGGGGGAGGGGGGGGGGGGGTGCAAGGAAACAGTTCCTAAAACACAAAGCCAACTTTGTGGTTAGTGTTGTGTATGAACTCCAGCCAGCTCCATTCCTCCTTTCAGTGATTCCTCCTCCTCCTTCTCCTCCTCCTTTTCCTCCTCCTCAACCTCGAAAACTGTGTTTTACAGAAAACTGCTTCTTCTTCCCTTTTCCGAACTTTAGGACAGCGAGTGGCGGAGGTGGCAAACACTGCCAAGGCTATTTACGGGGCATTAAATCAAATAAATACTCCTGCGCCTTCAATCAGAGCCTCCGAGCTGAGGCGCTATTTGGTTCGGCTCTCGAGCAGAGGCAGAGAGCGAATCAGAGGGGTTGATTTGGCCTCTTGCGGATGCCAATAGGAAACAGGTGATAAAGAAGGCAGTCATGCAAAGGGCTGTGAAGTTTTCCCCCCTCACTCTCAAAAAATTAATTCCATCTTGAAGATGCCTATCACGCAGATATGCTCAGAACGGCAAACAAATATGCCCCTGCCAAGGAGATTACTACACACTGACTTAGCATAAGCATTCTCTACTACTGCTGCTCCTGTGGCTGCAGATCTAGGTAGCCTATACAGGTTGAAATATTCAGCTTGAGGGCCTGCAATAGTGACTGAGTCATTGGCTGATTGGCTGCTATGCTTTAAACAAAAATATATATATATATAATGTCTAATGTATGTACTGTATTCACTCATAGTTTTCCTTTATAATATTTATTACATTGCATGTCAGTGTATTCACACAGGGAAATCACTGGTCACAGAGAGTGTGATGATGGAACACAGAACATTCCCAGATGGGTAAAATGCATGTTGACATATTGCTTTTTGGACATTTTGTCATGCAGTTTACAGGTACTACTTCAGTCACATAGCCTATCATAAGGGAAACGTGAATCAAGACCTATTCGTATGACCTATTCCTATTCTCTTGGCTGCAAGAAACACTGTGCATGCTTTGCCTTGGACTGTCAAAAAGAAACTGTTGATATTGCTGACGTCTTTCAAATTAAATATTAAAAAAAAAATGACTGAAATGAAAAGAGATCATCAGCATGCATGAGCAGGCTTGATGTAATTATCGTGAATTAATCTGAGCTGAACATAAATGCCACTACGGATGGATAGTAGTTCCATTTTATTTCTTTAGAATGCTTTCAAACACACCTCTCTATATGACGACAATGTGGATATAGACAACCATAGAGCTAACAGCACCGGACTGCCACTTCGTGCAGATAATCCTATCATTACCTTGCGGAAGGTTTCTGATCCGATAAGACACCGGAGTAATCCATGTGCTACATTTAAAGTTCCTCAACAGCTGGTTGCTGGTTTATGCTAATTTTCCACAAGCTTCCAAGGTCCCGCTGCAAAGCAGCAAGTACAGAAGAGTCCGGCCTAGCAATACAAAGAAGCTGCTCAGAAACAATCGGCAGCAATGTCAACGTTATATTCTTGGATTTCACCGGTCCGTAATACCCACGCAGCGGAACGTAAACAATGCGAAAGTGACTGCATTACTACAGACCATTCTCAACAGCGCACTAGCCAATACACACGGCGTGCCCTCTGCGCTGTAAAACATACGCCTTCTCGGTGTATACCTGTTACCCGAACGTCAAGGACCCAATTCTTCATCGCACTCCTGAAGAAAGGGCACCACCGAAACTTCTGACATCTCCAGTCAAAAATGCAAAACATCTCATGTGCATCGACAGCGTTCTCTAATATAAACAGCAAACCATGCGTTACCGTTCTCTTCTTGAAGGGTCTTGCTGAATGCTCGGCTTGGTGGGCGCCATCTTCCTGCAATTATTTGATTTCTTACTTTTTTTTCTTCAGATTTATTTTGACATAGAGCCGAGACCACCGACAGCACAGCGTTATGTGCACTATGAGAATTTCAACAAAGCCATTGCGTTTCTCTGCACCAGTCGTGTCCCTGTCTTCGTGTGTTGACGTTCAGTGCGTGAAGAAAGGAGCGAAAAAAGCCGAGACCGAGATCCAAAGGCATGCCAAGAAAGTGAGTGGAAACCGGGGACGCTTCACGAATCCAGCGGCTGTCCTTACTCTTGGGCTTGAGGAGAGACAGCGCGACAAATTATAGTATAAACGGAACCATCATTTCATTACATTTCCCCGCAGTCCGTCCTTAGCTCCGGTGCTTCATAAAGCCTTATTCGGAGTCTGTTTGTCTGCATTTTTCAGCTTTTCCTGGCTCGCTGTATGTGAACTGGGGGACTCATCTCTCCTGCCGGCGCAACAACGCCACTCAGTTGTAGTTGGAAACAGTTTTCAATTTCTCGAAGTACAGGTTGCAGTACAGTAAAAATCTACCCAAATATGTTAAATTTAGGCATTGGTGAAATTATGCCTCTGGTATGTCCATCTTATTTTTATGTCTAAAAACCATTCTTCTGAAAGTGTGTGTGTCTGTGAATATAGAGTGTGAGCATGTGGACAAATTAGCTTACATTTTCCAATAATAAAAAAAGCTTTATGTCTAAGATATGGTTTAGGGATTCATAATATATTCATACATGTTTTAATAAACAGACTGATGGTGATACTTGGCGATGGGGTGCACATGGTTACGTTTAAAATTCTTTAAATGATTGTATGCAAGTTATAAGGGAAAAGTGAAGAGGATGTAAAATTACCACAAAGTCCTGGACTGGTTGTCTTAAAGCATATTGCCATTGCGTGATTAATAGTAGCCTTGATACAGTAGCATAGTCGAAAAAGTAACAGTAGCACATGACGTGACGTGATTTTTTAAAATATATATATATATCTGCTAAAATGTGTGTGAATGTGCGAAAGTCATGAGTTGACAGCACTGTTTATTGTAATATTCTACTTTCACGGATACGCGCTATTTGACCAAAATATTTGACATAACCTTTGACCCATGAAGGTCAAACTGGTGAAAAGCTTGTTGTTTAGATTTGACGTGCACGAAACAAAGAGCTGGCTAAAATATTGCATTTAATACAACTATACTGACACTAATTAGTACAGTAACGACTGGGAATCTATGATAGACCACTACACATAGCCTATCATGATTGTTGAGTAAAGCCAAGTGATTTGTGCATCTTCGGTTTAACCAAGGGTGAGTCTTTCCATTGACAGGTTTATTGATTATTTGGACAATATAAATAGCGTGTTATCTCAATAACAAAATAAACTGGACCAGTGGAGTTAAATAGTGTGGAGCCTAAGTGGGTGCTATTACTCAATACAGCTATTCCATTTGAGTTCGCATACATACAATAACGTGGTGCATTGCATGGAATGCTGTGAAATATAATATCAATGTAAGATGTTTTTGTCGCCATTGAAGTTCATATACATCTGATCTCAGTGTAACTTGAATTTAAGGGAAACTGTCAATATAGCTGTATTGTGAAACTGTTAATATAGCTGTATTGTGAAAGTTTCCTTTTTGTTTTTTGGTAACAACTTAATCGTTCTCTTGAGATTTCTTAATCATGATGAAAACACCTTAATTTGCGTAAAAGAGCAACTGTTGGCAAACCCAGTGTGTAATTGGTGCGTATCAATGCGGTCTTCTTCTGGGCTATATTTCATGCCCGAAGCGAACAACCCAAACCAATACCTTTGTGTAACACCATGGCCTGTGCATTTTGACTTTTTAAAGTCTTCAAAATGATGTGTTACTCTGATGAACTGTTAGAACAAAAGTATTATTAGCCATTTTTTTGTTTCTTTGTTTGGGTTGATGAAAACAGTCTTCTTTCGTGGGTCGTTTTTCGCACGTTTGGTCCAACAGGACTCTATAAGTTAGCAGACACATTTATTTCAAAACTATGCCATAGTCAGTCCACATGATAAAAATGACGGACTGCAATAGGACATCTAAGATAATAAAAATATTTCTTTATGTTATTGGTTGTGCGTAAAATGTACGCTTTACGCCAGCTTTGGACACTGACACTCGTGAATCGGGCTTCTTTCCCTGTTGTTTACCAAATGAACTTAGTGAGTAGGTTAGTTTATTCTGGTTTACATACCTTTGCTGGTAGGAAGTTATCCCTTGGACGTTCTGTGGGTTCCCGTTGGTGGCGCCGGGGACTCTGCCCACGGCGGAACCAGCTGGCATTCCCCCGGCTCCTCCACCTGCTGCAGCCGTCACCTGAACGCTGAAATCCGGGAAGATCCTGATCATCCCCGCTCAAAGGAGTACAACACGAACTGAGTCTATGTGGATATTTGTGAACACAGCCTTCCCTCCAGCCGAACAAGTCACAGCTCAATCCCATTAGTGATGGTTACATCGGCCATTCTACGTCTTGATTTCAGTATCAGCGAAGAGATAACTGCAGGATTCAATGGGCTTGCAATGGCATAGATGCCGGTGGTGTTGAGCTAAGCCAAATGCGACGTCCTGTGTACACGTTAACTGTATGAGCATACAAGTTGACGCTAAACTGAAGTAATTCTTCCTCAGCCTTACATACTGCAACAAGTAGCGCAAAAAAGAAAATGCACTGTTATTAAGTGCCAAATAAATGGTTGTAAATATCCAAGGCGCTTCAATGTAGACAATATTAATCACACATGTCAAATGTAGCCTAAGCAAAGCGACATTAAACAAACTAGCATTACACTAACCGAATGTTATGCTTTTATGTCCCACTGGTTTGCATTACAAGAAAAGTATCTGTGGGAAGTTGTTTGCATGCCTAAAATTTAAGTTTTCATTGATTTAAAGTAATGATAACATTATTATTTGGTTATAACAATGCTACATTTATTTACTTCTACGTGGTGCTGAAGTTAGTAAGTTGTGTAATATTTTGTTTCATATGGATTTTCCAAAAGCTCCATACAAATCAGGAAAGTATATGTGCCTGCGTTTGAACCCGCCTTGTAGAGCATCCTCATAAGACGCCCAGCAACTTTGAAAAGTTTATCCTTGAGTCGCGAGCTCTAACCATAACTACTGTCCGTAGATGTCCGTCCTCAGAAAAATCAATAGCTTAGTCAAAACGACTCACTATTAAATTTCATCTCCTAGTATAGATAGATGTAGATCACTACCGCGACGCGATCGATGAAAGTCCCAATGAATTACGCATTCGAGCTCCTGTCACAATTATGTGCTAATGATTTCGTGATCTGAGAGCAATTGTCAACAAGGCTTTCTTCTTGGCAGTTGCAGACGATGTGTTGTGTGTTAAAGTGTCTCCGAGGCTGCTTGTCTGAAAGCGCTAAGCTCTAACATGCAGCGGTGCATTTGTAAATAGGCTTGTTTTCTGAGAGGAATGTCCCACGGATACGGTGCTGTTATGAGCTCTGCTATGTAGCTCTAGTATCCCTAGCGCGTGTGAGCGGATGAACTTGCTCTCAGCTGCTGCTGATTAACCGCACCGCGCGAGCAGCTCGGGAGCGCGCGATGTTGTCTACCGACCAATCACAGGGGTGCTTCGGGAGCGCGCGTGTGGTGCAGCAGCAGCAGTAACCCCTTACACCCCGGTACACTGACCATGATGTGTGTCTTTTCAGGTACTTGTTAAAGGCATGGCTATACAAATACAGTTTTAAACAATATACAATCTGGAAAGCTGACTCTTGTATGGCCGATCGAGGGCGGAAGAAGAGCAGTCTAAACGTGACAGACATGTCCGACGTTTTGAGTAATTATTAAAGCAAAATGACAGCTCATAAAATATAATTGAAATATTTATGATATATTCACAGATCGCACACCATAAAGAATGCATTGGCTGTCCAGTAACTGATTTGTTTCTGGGTCAATATCTATCATTTTGACACAAAAATTTGAGGCTCACTACAGAAAACTCACCACTGGCTTCAAACAATGCCAGATGACTAGCTACAAAGTGCTTCATGAATAAATAAGCCAACTATAACAGATAGAGTTCTAGAAATCTGCCTGTGTATATAAAAAGACAATGTGTATATTGCAATGCCCCATGAATCTATGTATTATTAAGTCATTCAATATTTTTCTCTTGAAATAACCTACGTATGTCGCCCTCGACTCAAAGTGAAGCGAAGTGTTCCAGATGGAGGTGCTCTGTGAAGCATTATTTCAGCACAACGGTCAGCTCTGTTTTCACATTAAGGGAGCTGACCAAGGTGCTGAAAAAAAGTTAGGTTAGGCTAGGTTATATTTTCTCACAAAACTAGCTTACAAATTGGGTAGCATCCTATCCTCTCAGCAATCAGTATCTCTGATATCAGACTGAACAGCTGGTCATATTGCAGGATCAACAGCAATGATGCATTTTATGTATGTTGGTAAGGTGGGCCTCTTAAGGTCAGTTGTCAGGTCAGGTCAGATAAGTCAAAATACAACTTCTTAAAACAATCAGGTACATCAAATTCACAATTACTTACTAAACTGGCAGTTTTTTTAATAAATAAAGGGCAAAGCAAATAGTTTTGTTTCCAAAAATGAACTTTGTGGTTTAGGTGTCCTCACACTATGTTTTGATGAACTTCGGAAACAATTTGGGTGATCATTGAAAATTAACTGAAAGGGAGGATTTAACCAAAATGTGAGTTAAAGTCAGTAGATAGCCTTAATGTAAAAATGCAGCTTGGTTGGTTCTGTAGTTCCCATTATATCCTTCCTCTTCTTGACAGGTAAATGGACACTTGATGTCAAAGTGTTTCATATGACCTGACTACAATCTGGTGTAGATTTAATTGAGCATGCAGATGAAATACCTGTCATGAACATTGGCCTTATAGGATAAATGCATCTCTGAAGTCAGTCTTTGGTAACAAATTCTAAGTTTATACATGAATATTGATAGCAGTCACAGCAGTCATGATTTTCTTGTATGTGGCATCCTGCTCCTCAATAATACTGCTGTCTTTTCATGAATTGCAACCTTATCTGCAATACAACACATTGTTTTATATGATATTTTCAGTGCTGCAGCAGATATGCCCAGAGATGCTTCAACACTAGTATCTTATTCCAGCTCTTTTATCATTTACATCTGACAACTGCAAGGCACACACTTGGCTAAATGAAATGTCTACACACCTTAACTGATGTGCTCTCTGGCTGTTTCTCTAACTATCTCTCTGTCTCTCTCTTTCTCTTCCTCCCCTCACCCTGTCCCCCTCTCTCTCTTTCTCTCCCTCTCTCTCTCTCTCTCTCTCTCTCTCTCTCTCTCTCTATCTCTGATTAGCTGTAACCTGAAAGAGTGACATAATCTCCTCACAGCCACATTGACTTAACATTGATTTCAGGCACTACCATGAAGTGTTGCCATTTTCAGTTTTACTTACTTAGCCCTGCAGAGGATACTTTTGTCTGCCTCTTGTTCTCTCGGCCTTCGGCTTGATTGCTTGTCTTGTCTCAAACTGGAGAAGACTTGATTGTGCACCGAAACAGGCATTTAGCAAACTCACAGTTGACATGCCACCAGAATGTCCGACCGTAATGTGACAGTATATCTGGCCCTGAAAATCCATTAAACCCTTTTACTGCCTTTCCTGTAAAAGCTTTTTATGATACACACAGTCTTTCTTTTCTTCACGGTGACCTACAGTAGGATCCATTCCCAAAGCCAAGGTTTATTGTGCCCCAGTATACCAAATAAATACACTTAGCGATGGCTTCTGCTGGTTAGCCGGGACGTGTCCGAATAAAACAATGCTTAAAAAAACACAGGGACCCCTGTGAAGCATCATGCTTAGTCCTGAAAGTTAGGCTAATAAATTGAACACATGTCTCCTGCCACACAACTGTATAATCATTTTTGTTGTTCGTGTTGGTGTTGTGTTTAATATTATCACTCGATGACTCTGGAGTTCTTGAACTGTCATAGCTGTGGATGTGATTGAGTGTTTATCCATTAAAATATTCGGTGCATGCAAATGTGTGCGTGTGTTCACTCTCGCACTCATGAATCTTCTAGCTCTCTTGTCTTGTGATAAACCTAAGGTTGATATTAGTATATTATTTGAGACAGGTATTATACAAAGCCTTAGTGTAAAAACACATTCTTGATGACCTCCAAAAAATCACAAAATGTTCTCCTGAGGAAAATGCTTGATATTGTTACATGTTAGTAACCACTATTATGATCAATTACTTAGTGTATAAGAACATTTTCAATAAGCATATCTGAAGAAAAACATTATTGTTTTGTATATTTCTGTGAGAAGTCTTGGTTAAAAGTATTTTTGCATGTTAATGCATGACAAAACATTCCTCATGTTTGTTTAAATACTTTATTATTATGGTACAAAAAAGTAATGAAAAGGCTATAGTCTTTTTATGAAACAACACCACAACACAGCACATTTTCATCTGTGGTGCCACGCAGCTCTAAGCAGGATAACAGCAAATGAAAACTAGTCCCCATCAGCTCATGAAATGAAACATGCTCCATAAGATATACAATGCACATGATTAACTGCCAATAAAGAACCCAGGAGAAGTCTCACCTGAGACCGTAAATGGAATACCTTCTGTAACCACGTCTAATAAAACCGCCGTAATAAAGAGACACACCAAGCATCCCTCTCTCTCTCCCTCTCTTTCCTTTTCACTGCAATTCCTGCAATGAAATCAAACAAATTGCACTGGAAGGCTTAAACTGACACTGGAGGGCCCCACTAATACAATTAGATTAACAGTTTCTGCTGTTTACCCGCTCCCACTCCTCTTGGAGGCCTGTATTGCATTTATCCATCTGCGGTTCTCCGCTAAACTACATGAGACAGATCGGGGGCAGTAGCTAGCCTCCCACATGACATCTCCCTGCCCGCTGGCGCGTAGTTTCCTCTGAAAACACTGATAATCAATATCATGCACTGCAACTGGGACCAGACACTGCACTTTCCCAGAACACTTTGAGGTAATAAGGTTGCTCTATTTAATGTGAGGGGGCTGGGAAGTTTCTGTGTGCTGTGGTGTGTGGTGTGTGGTGTGTGTGTGTGTGTGTGTGTGTGTTTGTGTGTATATGTGAGTGTGTGGTATGTGTGTGTGTGTGTATGTGTGTGGGTAAACTGCCTACTTGTAAGAGTTCTGTTGATGAACAAACAGAACACAAGGAGCGCTCTGAGATTTACAGAGAATTAAAAATCGTTAAAAGCTGCAGAAATGCTGGAGTCTGCCTTCATTAGGATTGTTTGCGCTCAAAGGGGAGGTTGGTTTGTGTACAGCATGAGCCACTTTGGTGGAAGTGAATTGTTTTGTTCTCCAAGGCCGCAGTGTTCCCAAACCTCCCCCCTTCCCTCCCCTCTGTGCACTCCCCGAACCCTTGTCTCCAACAGAGTAACTCAGTAACCGTCGTTCCCCTCCTATGCTCCCAACCACATGTTGACAAGGCTGCTAAATGTGAGCTGAGATGAGTTTTGATTGTAGCTGTCAGTCCTACTCTCCCTCCCTACCTCCCTACCTCCCACTTTTTTTCTCTCTCTCTCTCTCTCTCTTTTTCTCTCTCTCTTCCTCTCTCTCTCTCTCTCTCGTACACACACACACACACACATACACACACACTTTCCCTCCCACTTGTTCTTTCTCTCCTCTGAAAATTCAGTTCCCTATAGACTGATTGAACAAACTCTGCGCCAAAGTGTGAAAGTTTAAGACGACTTCCTCTTACTTCCCTTGTATTCTACAGTGGAGATGATAAATATCACCCCAAGGTCTGCGTTGAATGAAGTCAAGGACACCTTTGGTTGAATTGTGCATCATTTAACAAGTGGTTGTGCGCCTTTACCTTATCGGAACTTTGCAGTGTTTTACACCAGAACTCTGAAATTAGTGAGGACCCCCTCCATATGATAAGGCTGTCAATCCAGAGGTCATCACAGCTGCCTGTATCAAAAGTGGATAATTGGGGTTGCCACTCGGAATTATAAATGTGCCTTTTCTTTTGCATGTATAAAACAGATAGCAATGTAATATGAAACACGGATGTGAAACTCTTGTGCGAATTCATTACATTTTTTTTTCATTTTCATTAATTATGAAGACAATCAGGATTGTCTTCACATTGGTATAATTAATGTTAGGAACCAGTTTGATCAATGAATCCCATATATTTCATGGGGTGAATAAATGCAAGGTTTTATTCCTTAATGTTTGGGCCAAAGATTTTAACGTTAAGTTTAAGTTAGGTTTTGCTTGCCATCACATGTCAATCAGAATTAATTGTAGTTAATTACACATTGTTATTACCATGGAAAATATAATTATTCACCACATATGATTTACACAGTATGCAGACATAACCATGAGCCAATTAAATTGGATGGACATTTATATAGGAAAAGTGTAGATCCCAAAGAAAACATTCCGATGGTCCCCAGTCAGTGGCAGCAGTATGAGCACTTAATTTTCTTTTTTGAGTCGTCTATGTGGTCTGATTGATAGAGTGGGCTGTGAATTTTAAAAGTACAGGGCAGAGGGTAAGGAAAACACTTCCATTATGCTTTGAAACGGTAATGAATTTTGAAATATTGCCTCCCCATGTTTGTAGAAGACATGTAGCTCAAGAGAAATGATGAATTAACTGCTGGGACGAATTACAGTGGCAACACGCGGGAAAACTTTCAATACAAAAATGATTGATTAGGGAGTCAAAGAGAAAATGACATCCTTTTTTTTTAAATATATTTATTTCATTTATTCGGGATGATAAGCTCCACGTGCCCTCTCTGAGTCCTGTGTGCTTTTCACATCAAATTGTCTCTTAATGCAGTTTGATGACACGCCTGAAATCCAATCACTCGGCCCTCAAATTACATGAGCCCACTCAGCACATTCAGCCTGGGGTTTTAATGGGGGCAGCACCTCTGTCAGATCCTGCTCCTCCGCCTCTAACTCCACTGCTGCTCGCCCTGGCCTGCCATGGAGACAAACTGCCACGTGTCACTGCAGGACAAGCCTCAGACCTGCGTTCGGGCCAGTTTACGGCCTCACTGGGCCAGTTTCCTCTACATGGATTAAGCTTAGTCCCGGACTAAAGGATTAATCTTAGTCCCAGACTAAAAGAGAACTTCAATGGAGCTCTCCCTTACTTCTAGGATTAGGCTAAATTTGTGTGAATTGGGGAAACTGTTATGTCCCAGACACCCGTGTTAAAGATGGACACGTTTAAACCAGGGACATGTAAAACTTGCTCATTACTGAGACTGCTCAGTTTATCATATGGCAAAATGAAGTACTGTATCTGGTTATGCACTTCATCCTTCCTAGATTAATACAATGTTTCAACCAAATGGTCTAGGTTTGTCATGAGAACACCAAATACTTGGTATATAAGGTTCAGAATGTGTATTGTAAATACAGTATACACACTCTCACTTGCTTAGGACTTTTTTTGTTTATAGGACGGCACTTGTTCAACATTTAGTTAATGTTTCACTGTGGTTCGTTGGATGCAAAGCACTTTACAATTGGAGTTTAAAGGTGAATGATGAATCCAATTGTTGGAGAACCGTAGTGGGAATTAAGCCGAGGTTTTGGGATAACCTTTCATTCTGCTGGGAAGGCAAGCCTGGAAAACCAGACGACAGCACTCTTACAGCCAATCAATGGCTTTAATTGGCTAATTAAGTGCAAGGGTACACAGAGAGAGCGTGCTCACTCTGCAGATCTACAGAAGCTGGGCAGGCTATCTTCTGGTGTGTGTGTTTTAAGATCATGTGATGTTAAGCAAGGAATTTGTAACAATCAGAGTGCTAGTTATGTTGATTGTGAGAAGAATTATAGGTCTGTTTGTTCATTGGGGTGTAGAACTGTCTTTTGAATAAAGGATTTTGATTTAAATTCCAAGAATAACATGCCACTCAGGATAGATTGGATTAGGTCAGATCATCTGGAAATAAATCACATTCATTTTGTTTTGATCTCATACACAACTTTGACTGAACAAAAACCTGAAATTCTGACATTTGGTACTTTTGGTAATTTTGACAAGATGCTTTGGTGTAAAATGCAATATTAATAAGGATCACAATAAGAAACAGTGTGAATTGGTTATAGAGGACCATGCAAAATCACGTGACCTATACAACACACACCATGTGAAACATTTTCTAAACGGCTTTTTAAAAAGACAATTTTGTGACATTTAAAATAATTCTCCCGTAACAATCTTTAGTTCTTTGATGAAACTTTTCCATGGCCTGAGTTGTCTTTGTCACATAATGTCATGTTATCATGAGCGATCTTTTCAATAAAGACTGTCCAACCTATTAATTTTTGCCACCCGTGCTTAAGCAAAGATTCTAAATCAACATTTTGACTGGTCGTAATTGCAAAGCTACCATGGTTCGATTCACTTGACCTTTCCCACCTTTAAATTCATTTCCATTTTATATCAAAAGTATCATGTTAATTGCAAAAGGGTATTTTTTCCACCATGTAATGTCTTTGAAGACAATGTAAGAATGCATTTCCATTTTAATTTATCAATGCCATCAGTCAAATCTAAAACCTCCTTTCTGCAAATTTATCAGTGACTGTTCTTTTCAGTTGGAATAAGGATATGAAACTTTAGCCCAGTAAGTTATGAATAAAAGATATGTGCTGACAGTTTCTTCAAAAGATTCCATAAATTAGTCTCATAAAGGCCAAAGTAATGCTACACAAATGACTGGCAGCAAAGATGAAGACTATGAGTTATGTTGTCAGTGACTAGAAGGCAAAAATACAGGGTTTAATACGTTATGGTAAAGCCGATGTTTGAAGCCATTTCAAAAGCTCCAAATAGCAAACACGTCTTTTTGGGAAAGAAATAGGGTGATCGTCATTGTTATGGCTTTATAAATGATTACAAATGATTATGCTTTAAATTAACTTTTTGTAATACATAGTTTATCATAAATAATAATAACCATAAAAGGTAAATCATTAATGTTATATCATTGTGTGTGTGTCTGTGAGAGAGAGATACATATTGTTATGTACAAACACATGTGAATAGAGATAAAAGTCTGAATTGATTTGAATGTTTTAAATTGCTGTTGTGAAAATAAGTCATTCTCTCTATTCTACTCACTCTCATTCTTTTCAATGTCTTATTCACTTCACACAGCTGCCAGACTCCATGGACCAAAGGTTTTCATGAGCCACTCGGTTCATTGAATTGTGCTTAACTGTAATAAGGCACTCTGACCTGGCAGTACATGATGATCTAGGAAGGATCTTACAGGATGGCCTTGGGTCTTCACAACGGATGCTTTCATCAGACACTGTAAGGGAAGCTGTTACTGAGCAGGCAAGTGCTTCGCTGGCTGATATATAATGTTCGAGGAAAAGGGTGTGTTGACATCAGGTTTAAATTGGAATCTGTTCACTTTGGTATGATAGCAGCGGAAATTACAGTGGTACCATTCTGATAGTGTAACTAATTTACACATTTGTATTGCTAACCTTCATTCTGGAAAACCAGATGCTTCAGATGTTGGTTTGTTTTCCACAGTCAAATCAAATGTTTCCTCCTACTACATCCAAGGCTGTGTTCCAAATTGCATACTTCTGTACTTACAAGACCTTACTTGTGCACTCATATTAGGTATTGTACAAAAGTATGCAAATTGGAACACAAGCCAAGTCATTGCATTAATCTTCTTACTGTAATTACAAGGAAGTGCCACAGGAAGTAACATGTAACATACTTCCTCTGCAGAAATGATTGTGACCATAGATATTGAAAAGCTAGATAGAGCATTGTCCGTTGAGTTCTATTTGGTGGCATAGTGAACGCAGCCACCATATTGCTGGTGGCAAACACCTTACTGTCTATGGGCAACACTTTGCCGGCAATCAAACACCTGTCTGATTTCCAGTCAGAGTCACATGTGTCTCCATTGCCCTTCAGTGATTGTTGCCCCCACCATGATGGCGGCGCTATTTACATACGTTCTGGAGCCTAATGCAGTATTTAGCTTTCTAATATCTATGATTGTGTCCTATCATCACTGATAGTGAAAGGAGAACATAGAGAAATCACAGAAAGGTAAATCTGTTACGAATTGTGCATTTAGCACTCACAAACTTTCATGTTAGTTCATGTGAGTTCATGTGCACCCGATGGATGGAAACAGAAATTATACGTTTGTCGGTACATCAAGAAGCCTGATTGAAGTTCTCTTAGACAGAGCTGACACTAGAATGATAGCTAAAGAAAGAAGCCGAAATCAAAACAAACACACACACACACACACACACACACATATATATATATATATATATATATATATATATATATATATATATATATATATACACACACACAGACAGCCAGAGATGGGGACTTCTGCCCTCCAGCTCCTTACAGAACATTTAGCATCTGATCTCAAAACATCCCCTTTCTGTCTTCAGCCGCCTATGCCGCTAGGGCAACGTAAGGAAGAACACACACAATCGTCATCAGCAAACAAGCGCCCGACTCCTGCAGGACCTGAGCAGGCGATTACAACACAGAGCTTATCATCAAGCCGAGCTCCGGCAATCAGGGTCTGCTTGATTGGCGGGTGGGTGGGTGGGGGGGGGGGGGGGGGTAAGGTGGTGGTGATGGGGGGGGGGGGTGTTGACGCCTCTGCACAGCTGATTCATTGATGGCCCTGTTGGCTAGACTTCAGGATCATCAGCCCCCATCCCGTAAATTAGAGGAGATTAGGCATGGCACTGCCAACGCTGGCTGACACCTGCTGTGCACTGGTTACATGCTGAAGGAATACTGTTTCAAAAGAGGGTATCTGTGGAGTGTGTTAGCGTGTGTGTGTGTATATGTGTGTCTGTGTATGATTATGCAATGCTTTGTTTAAAAAATAAAAAACAAAAGAAGCAATATTTATATGTTCTTGTGCATAATAATAAATACAAAACTTTCATGTCTGACAGACAGACAGAAAGGTTATCTATGTATTGACAATGTGTATTTACAATATGTACATTTGTGTATTCACATAACTGAATCTATAGAATAACCTGTGTGTGTGCATGTATGTGCGTGCATGAGTGTACATGTGTGCTGTGAGTGTGAGTGTGATTGTGACGGATCAAAACTAAAAACAATGGTTCCGTGTCATCCTTGTGGGGCTACATGTCCACCAAGTTTCGGTCTTTCAAAAACAAAAAAATCTGGAAGAAAAAAAACTCTGACTAAACCCATATGACCACTGCTTTGCTGCGCGGCGGTCATAATAACACAAGAGAAGGTAATGATCTGCCCATTTGCATCTATGCAATGTATGCACGGTAGGTACTGTATCCATAGTATATATTAATGCGTCTGTGTGACAGTATATACAGTAAAATGAAGTGACATATTGGATTCATGCACAGTAAAGCACTAGTGGTACAGTGCATTGTGTAAAATATGTGGCATTGTCTCAGTGATCAACATTCAGAATAGCAGTACTGGTACACAAGGATATAATAGCATACCAATTCGTTCGCTGAGAAGAGAAAGCACATTCCAGCACATGGTGTTCAATAAATTAAGTTTATTTCAACATTTTCCATATAGTGTTAACCATGCAGTCTAGCACTTTAAGGCGTATAATTTTCCACATCACTAAACACATACAGTTGGACACTAACATGAAGCATTTATACCAACATTGTACATCAAGGTTCAAACGTATACATATATACAGATGCCCTTTCACAAACCTCAACCTTGCCTGTCAAACCTGTTCTCTTTCTCTCTAAGCGACTGAACACACCATCAAGAAAAAGCCGTGTTTTAACAAAAGGTATAAGAAATTACAACAAGGCACACTTTTTTGTAGTTTTGAAATGTTTTCTTTGTTATTTCTCTCTTTTTTTCTCCAGATCATAGGAAATGAAAAAAAAAAAAAAAGAAATGGTCAAACTCAATGTCGCAGACACAGTCATGAATCTTGCACGTCATCACACAGCTATGCAGTTGTCGCCGATGCGAGCCCCGTGTTGCATAGATACACCTACTGCGCTTGCCACTGGACACTAGGGGGCCGGTCCGAGCACGTCTGAGCTCCGTCTGTGCCTGCGGAACACGCCTGTGTGGCGCCAGACCCTTACCCTACGACCCTGTGTCGGTCTACGCTGAGGCATGGAGAGACACGGGACTTTTTTTTACGGCAGCTCGAAATGAGAACATCTTGGTTCCGAGTGCTTGTGGTCAAGAAGTGTACCTGATGCAGCAAACGAGAGAGAGAGAAGGGGGGAGGAGGAAGAGGGGGTGAGGGTGGTGTGTGCCTGTGCTCTGGACTTAAATATCTGCAGCTGAGTGAATGTAAGCTGAGACAGAGATACAGTAAATGCCATGCGCACTGGCAAGGTGTGTGAGGTTGGCTCTATGTGAGTGGCATTATGTAACTGTTTGTGTGAGAGAACACACACACTATATTTGTTTGGTGTGTGTGCTTGTGTGTGCTTGTGTGTGTGTGTGTGTAAGAGAGAGAGAGTGTATGAGTGTGCATGTGTGTATATATATATATACACACATACACACACAATATATTGTATATTGTATGTGTGTGTGTCTGTGTGTGTGTTCATATTTGTGTGTATGTGTGCATGTTGTGTGGTGTG
>NW_027468680.1:13588671-13606171 GCF_046254945.1 Alosa pseudoharengus
GAAAAGGAACCAAAGCCTTGGGCTATATTTTTCCAGGTAAGGCAAACAGAGCCTGGAGGTGATGAGGACACTCGTGTGTGTGTGTGTGTGTGGGTGTGTGTGTGTGTGTGTGTGTGTGCGTGAAAGAGAGAGAGAGAGCCTTTGTGTGTGTTTATGTGTGTGTATGAGGGAGGGTGTGTGTGTGTGTGTGTGTGTGTGTGTGTGTGTGTGTGTGTGTGTGTGTGTGTGTGTGTGTTAATGTTTGTGTATAAGAGTGTGTGTGTGTATGTGTATGTGGGCATGTGTGTGTGTGTGTGTAGTGATGCACATGGCTGCCTGGCTGCAGTACCTACCCTGACCTGGGGCCGAGTGCTCCCAGTCCGCAGCCCAGATGAGCTGTCAGAGGCGCGAGCAGCACTGCCCTGGGCTGCCTTCCACACCCCCACTGCCCCACTGCTGCCCGCTGACCTTGGAGACTGGGGAGGGAAGAAAGACAGAGAGATGGACAGAGAGATGGAGAGAAAAGAGAGAAATAAAGAGAAAGAGAGAGACAGAGAAAGAGTGATGAGAGAGAAAGAGAAAGAGAGAGAGGATATGTAGTTGGAGTTGTGGGGTAAAGACAGAGAAAGAGCGATGAGGAGAAAAGAGATAGAAAATAAATTCTATTACTATTATCTGCACAAATAGTGTTTGGGAGATGATGGATAGGTAGCAGCTACAGGCATTATCTAAACAAACTGAAGTGCCACTCCATCCAAGTCCAATATGAAAACACTAATTTCTCACTGTGTAGCTACAAACTCAACACTGCAATGATAATGTGCTCTGTGAGATTTGCCATTCCACTGCATTCCATAAAAATACTTAAGCTCTATTTACTGTCTGTCCACCATTGCAGCACTTTCCAAAGGCAATCGGAAATCACAAAGTTATTTATCAATTAAAATTAACATTCACCTGGTTTAAGGTCAAAAGCAAAACTGCAGTGAGACTGCAGTGGTAGTGCTGGAAAGTTTGCATACGAGATGGAAAAGCACTTAAAAAGAACAGACACATGCTAATTCAGTCATGAAATTAAGTAATGATTCTCACGCGCATTCTTGCTTATGAATCATAATATAATCTGACTGATTATGATTATTCTGTTCTGTAGACCTTAAAATTTTAAATCTACGCCCGCAAATCCCTCTTCCATTAGCACTGCAGGGGTAGGGGGTGGAGAGAGGTAGCGAGAGAGAGAGAGAGAGAGAGAGACAGAGAGAGAGAGAGAGGAAGGGAGAGAGAGAAAGGGGGAGGGAAATGGAGGGTGCAGTGGGGATAGAATAAGTAATAAAAAAAAATCATCCCCAAAAATAGCAGCCGACTCTGGAGACGAATCTGGCCCTTTTTTTTGGCGTGGATCTTCCGCCTCCGCGCCAGATCCACGCCAGGCACGGGCCACCTCCTGCCCACAGCCAGCTGCCGGAGCTACTAATTGAGATGAATTCTGCGTAAACGCACACGGCGCTCTCATTACAAACAACCCCCTCACCCACGCGCGCCCGGCTCCCCGGCCATGGATGCCGAGGGGTAATGTCTCCGCACACGCACCTGTTTGTGGTTGGCCTTGGCTTCCTGAAGAGAGCTGCGCCCTTTCCTGACATTCTTCTGTTTCATCGCGAGCGAAGCGGGGCCTTTCTCATCCCTATCGGTCCTCCTTATCGCGGGACAGTTAATTTTAGGATTAATACAGAGGCCGCCTTCCTCTTTTAAAGGATTTGTACTGGAGCAAGAGACTCTTATCTTAGTCATTACAGGAGAAATATTGGATTCAAGCATTTTAGTATCTGCAAAACATTCAACAGTGTCTATCGGGGTTTCACATGGTAAGGGATTAAGATAAGGGGCCTCATTATAGTCCTCGGGCTGGCTCGCGGCCGCGCTTCCTGGAGAAATACCATGTGCTTTTTGGTATTCATCATGGGGCGGCGGCGGTGGGGGCGATGGTGATGGAGGAGCCTGGCGGGGGACCGGGACGGGGAGTCGGCTGTCGGCGGCGGCGGTGGCGTCGAAACGCCGGTGCCGCGGGCGTTTGGTAACGGACATGCTGTAGCAGAGCGGCGGCCCCAGGTAGACCTCCTCGGTGCAGGCCTCGAAGAGCGGCTCCTCGTCGCAGAGCAGGACGTCGGGCGCGCGCGAGAGCAGCGCCGGCGGGGTGGCGCTCTTGCTGCGGCCGCCGTCGTCGTCGTCGTTGTCGTTGTCGCCGCGCACGGTCACCTCGCCGCAGTCGCTGTCGTGCGACGAGAGCGACAGGTAGGAGTAGAAGTCGCCCTTGTTCAGGTGGAGGCCGCGGTGCGAGTGCTCCAGCACCTTGTCGCGGATCTGCGAGGCGGTGGCGGCGGCCGACGGCACGGTCGGGCTGGACGAACTCGCCTGCTCTTCCATGGTGACGTCCGGGAGCTCCTTGCTCTTCAGCGCCACGGACGTCATGTCGATGATCTCCATGACAAAGTCGTGCACGTTCTCGCCCTTCTCGCCGTCGTCGGCGGACGGGAAGGTGGGGTGGACGCAGCAAGGGGGGTCTGGAGATGGAATATCCTCCCGCTGGGCGTCGCGAATGTCATTCAGGTAGCAAAAGTGCTGCTGCTGCAGTTGCTGCTGATGCTGTTGCTGCTGCTGCTGCTGCTGCTGCTGGAGACAGCAGTTTGCAGGTGGCGTTCCCATCATGCCTTGCGGCGACCCCACGCAGTCCTCCATGGGCGAGACGGCGGGGGAGGGCCGGCGGGAGCTGTGGCAGGGAATCTCTCCTTTCAGCTGGCTCTCCAGGGACGACTCTTTGGTCTGGAGGGACAGCAGCTCGCAGGACGAGGGGCTGATGGCCGTCACCATCCCCCTGGACTGGCCACTGCTGGACGGGTTGAGCGTGGCGTAGCAGTCCTTAAACGACTCGCCTTTCTTGGTGAAGAGGCTGCCCTCCTCTCTGAGCAGCTCGTCGTCGTCGTCCTTGGCCTTGACGTGCGCGTTGTCCACGTTGCCGTTCTCCATGTCGTCCACGAACTGGCTGATGTAGGTGCGGGTGGCAGCCTTGCGCCGGGTCTCAACCGGGTCCTGCTGCCGCAGGCCCTCGTTCTTGGCGTTGGCGTGCGTCTCAAGGAGCTTGAGCGCTGAGCGGCTCAGGAAGTGGCTCCTGTCGTTGTTGCCGCCGGCAGCGGCGGGGGCATTGGGTGCGGGCGCGCCCTGGGGCGCCGTGCCGCACTGTAGCTCGTCCTCGAGGTCGGCTTCGTTGCGGTGGTCGTTGCCGCGGGCCTGTGAGCGTCCCGATGCCTTGGCCCAGTTCTGGAACTCGTTCTTCATGTAGTCGAGGCCCAGCGTGAAGGCGCCCTCGTTGTAGTCCTCCTCCTCGGACGTGACGCTGGAGTCCTCCTCGTCGTCCTTGATGCCCAGCTCCTCCTCGGTCAGTGTCAGCGTGGAGCTGGACAGGAGGTCGCTGTCGTCCTCGTCGTCGTCCGTGCACGCCGACGTGCACGAAACATTCACCACCATGCTGATGTTGGCGTCCATGTCCTCACCTGGCCCGACCACTGCGCCTGCTGCCCCCACGCCACCGTGCAGCGCCCCCTGGTGGCGGCTGCGGTGGCAGTGCTTCCGGAAGGAGGCGTTGGCGTTGGGTGGCGCCAGTCGGTTCCTCTGCACAGCCATGTCCTCCGAGGCCACCGACGAGTCCTCCGTGCCGCTGAGCTCGGTCAGGGACGCCGCCGAGCTCTCGTTGACCGAGGACGAGGTGGCCCCCGAGGAGCGCGGGCCCCGGCCGGCGACGGCGGCGGCTGCGGCCAGCCTCAGGGAGCTGCTCTGCAGGGTGATGTCCGAGATGCTGCGCGTCATGGTCTGGGCCAGCGGGCTCTGAATGTTCTCCAGGCGCTTGAGCAGCTCCAGGGTCCTCCTGCTGAGCTCCCCCGCTGCTGGTGGCTCCCCACCGACACCACCAACACCGCCGCCACCACTGCTGCTACCCAGGCTGAGGTCCCGGAGGCTGCCGCGACTGCCGGCGTCCTCGGGACTCTTGCTGGGGGCCAGCCAGCTCTCCAGGGAGGTGCTGCGGTGCAGGCCGTCTCTGCCGGAGGGGAAGAGCTCCCCCGGGCCGCACAGGGACTCCAGAGAGGAGCCCTGCGAGAGGAGGTGGGCCAACTGGCCCTGGGGCCTCCCGTCCATGGACGAGACGTCGTCGTCGCACGTCCCCGAGTCGCCACCGCCACCGCCGCAGCCATGTCTGCTCTCGCTACCGGGCTCGGGGGTGTAGCCGCGCCCGTTGATGAGGATCTCCACGGGCTCCTTGCGGTGCCTCCTCCTGCCCTCTCCGCTCTCCTCGCGCTTCTTGCGAGCCGCCCTCTGCGTCGCCCTCGAACCTTTCCCCAGCAACATGGCCTCCTCGCACTCGTACTCGGCGCACTTGTTCGCGCGCTCCAGGATCCGGTCGATGTCCTCGTCGCACACGCGGTCCGCCTCGGGAGAGCCGTCTCGGTCAGGGCCGGAGATCGTGACGTCGATCCTGCTCTCGTCGCCGCTGTGCTCGTGCAAGCAGATGTCGGAGTTGCCCGTGTTCTCGGTGTCGCCTTCGCTGACGATGCCGCTCTCGCTCTCCGAGCGGTGGGCCGACTCCTTCCCCGGGCCCGACTGCTTGACCCCCAGCAGCCCGCCCAGGATGTCGGGCAGAGACTCCACGGAGGAGAATGAGGAGTCCTTGCTCAGGCTCTTGAGGAGCAGCTGATGGTGCGGCTGTTTACCGCGCGCTCTGGCCGGACTCGTCTTGCGGCTGGGGAACACAGGCTGCTGATAAAGCTCGACGTTATGCATGCTGTACACCTGATACACGCTGCACTGCAGGGAAGAGGAGGAGGAGGAGGAGGAGGAGGAGGAGGGCGCGGGATTCGTCTCTGGGCCATCCAAGGTCATCCGGCGTTGTGTGACACCTGGACGCGGTTCAGGTCTGTCTAACGTTTCCCCGAGGGATCCCGGGGCTAATTCACATGCATGGTTTTGCTTAATAACGCAGTCCTCCTGCAACTCCATGTTGACAATGGTCATGTCCATTTCATCCCACTCCCAGGAGTCCTCCGAAGGGCCACGCAGGTCCATGAGTGAAGGTTCTAGAAGGTTCCCTGGGACCTGAGGACAACAAAAGCACACACACACACACACACACACAGACACACAGATACACACACACATGTACACACAGACACACAGAAGACAGAGGCAGAAGAGTCAAAGATCTGTTGTGGCAATAAAAGGCTTGGATAAATTCATGAGACGGTTTTAAAAATGTGCTTAGATATACAAATTCCTACATGAGACATTAATATACAAATTGCTTGTCGAATCATTATTGCCGAGGAGGTCTATTTATGTTATTCATTTTTTTTATCTTATTAATCTAATAAACTGCCTAATCTAACACTTGCTTGGCATGTCATACGGGCCTTGTAATGAATTTTTATTAGATTTCTGTTTATTCTCCGCTTGCTGATAAGGGAAACACTAATGACAAGACAGGGAGCTCTTTTGCATGTTAAAACCTTCAACTGTGAGAACAATAAGTCAGTCTAATCACATAAAAATAATTTCTGCCTCAGTTAACAGTATACTACGCCTGGAGTGAATGACCAGCTAATCAAACACAAGAACGAACACATTCAGCTTTATAAGGCAGTAACACCTCCACATTCACAACATTGATGATAATGTGTCCACTTGCATCCTTCTCTGACACGTACATTGACACCTGACACCTGACACCTTCATTGACAGGTAGGTGCCTTTGTGAAAATACACACTTGTTGCTTAGAGGTTGCCTTCAGTTTAACAAACCTTCTAATGGATGTATATAGATTTAATAACAAAGGCTAAGCCATTTCTCCCACAGACAGACAGGCACAGAGAGAGCAACACCGTTTCCTCGTCTAACCTTCGGCAGGACGTTAGTCATTTCGCTGAGGCGACCACAGCGTACATACCACTGCATTTACAAAAACCAAACCACCCATTTATGCCCCCCCCCCCCCCCCCCTCCCCCATGCTTTTCCCCTGCTCCCGTAACACATAACACAACAAACACAAAGCGAAATTGCTCTTCAGGCCCGCAAGGTCAGCTTTCGAGGCCCAGCCACGGCAATTTGTCTCCCTGGTGTAACGGAACGCCTGGTGGAGAGAGCAAAGCCGAGCGGTGAGTCTCGCCCGAGAAAAAAAAAAAAAAAGAAAGAGAAAGAAATGAAAAAAAACAAAAAAAACAAGACAACACGTAGAAGCTACTCTCCTTTGCTCTTTAGAAGTGAGCTACACTAGCTCCGCCAGAGCTTAGAGGCTGTCAGACAAGAATGCTGCGAGCCACCGCGAGAAACAGAAAGAGAAACAGAGAGGAAGGGAGAGAGAAAAAAGAAAAAAAGAGGGAAAGAAGCAAACTGGCCCAGACCGGCCAATATACATGACAAAAGAGTGCTGTCTCTCTCCCCCAGATTTAATGGACATCAATACGTTCCTCTGATTGCTTTTAACGGACTAATTAACACAACTACTGCCCGCTTTAAGCAGCGGACAAGAAGAGGGGCCCAGAGAATTTTCGTTTTTTATTTACTGGTGAGTGTGGCTGGCCAGCCAGCACCCGTTTCCCCCTCCTGTCCTTTAAGAGAGGTTTAAGAGTGCCTTCGGAGATGTCTGGAGGGAGGGAGGGAGGGAGGGAGGAAGTCTCCCCATCAGCGGCCACACGTTTGCAGGACCGCTTGTCTGAGTCGCCTGAGGAACGTTCCCCTCTCCTCCTCACTCTGGTCCACGGGCCCCCGGCCTCCACAGACACAACAGAGCAGCGCCGTGGGCAGCGGCAGAGGAGGGAGTTATCTCATTTCTACGGGAGCACTTAACACACTATGATCGGCCAATTATTCTTTGGCAACACCTGTAATCGATTGGGTTCAGCGCTCAGTCAGAGAACAGGGGCACCTTCGCTGCCTCTCTCTCCCTCTCTCCCTCTCTTTCACTTTCTTTTCTCTCACCCTGGCCTCTGTCTATCTTCTCCAATCTATTTCTCTCTCTCCCTCTTTCACCATCTCTCTCTCTCTCTCCCCATCCCCCCCCCCCCCCACGCTGCCACCCCTGTGTTCTATATATTCCAATGTAATACGCTGTCGCTTTGCAGGTCTTATACATCACCATTATGGCTCCATTACCGTTGTGCTGCAGTATATTACCGCTGCGATCATCCAGGTCTAAATAACCCACGGCTGGCCAGGTTACACCCAGGCAGATGAATCCCTAAACAGATCTATACGTCTCTCTGCCTCCTGGTCTGCCTGACTGCCTCTCTCCGTCACAGAGTACACCACAGGAACCTCACACACTAGCAGGGCACATGCTGAGCAAAGATGACAAACTGGGCGCGGATCAAAGAGTGTTTGGGTTGGGTATTGATCGCGACCATGTGCTGGGGCTGGATAATGTCGGCGCTTATGGGGACTTGTGTGAGCAGGTCTCCTTGAGAGTTTTTAATGTTCCAATATGCTTAAAAGTGCACAGGCGCTGAATATGGCCATAATATTGATTGGTTTCTGCAGTAAATGAAAGCTTATACTTCTGATCTTATATGCAGTGAGAGTTCAATGAAGGTTCTAAAATATATGTTTGGTTACAATCCATCATGACACACTAAGCCAACTAATGAAAAATAAGTGCAATAACAAAATTAGAAAGATTCAATGTCACAACTGCTGTCTCTACAACTAAAGCTGGTCTATTGTTTGTAATATATTGCATACTCCCTTTCTATTTTGCCATACATAGAACACACCAAAACAAAACTCATTATACATACAGTGAAGGCCAAATCAAAATGATAAAACTCACTTTTCCACAATTTGTGCAAACACAAATCTTCAGTGCCAATTTAACTTGATGCAAAGTGGAAACAATGAATATTTAAAATCAACCATTACTCTGTGGGATTCTTTTGACTGTTGGTTAGATAAATGCGATGAAAAATTCAGATTCTGCACACTTGATCATTTTCATTTGGCCACTACTTGTAGATATTAAAATATTCATCCCCTTTTATTTTAAATATTCATTGTTTCCACTTGGCACAGATTCAAACTGGCAATGAATATTAGTAATTTCTAAATAAATGTGTGTGAACTTTAAGCATATTTTGAAAAACTTTGTGCAATTTGTGCATCATCATCTGAAGTCCACTAAGGCATGAACTGCTTAGTGTGGAATTCTATCTGTTCTGTAACAGTACACAGTAAATGTACATTAAATGTGTAGGAAAACATACATTCATGTGTTTAAATGTGCACACAAACATACATTCACTCTCCATACTGGCATTTACTCAGCTGCGGTTGCCCAGTGTCTCTTGTGATGTATTGTGTTACTGCGTGGTCATCTTATACACAGCTAACTATAGAAAGGATCTGATGAAACTGATCTGTGATCAGGGTTCTATCTGTTTCTGTGTCAGATGCTATCAGGGCTCTGTACCAAAACAGAGCTGGATCCACTCCAAACGTAGCTACAACCTAGGCCTGTTCAAGTGAACTCTTGGAGAGATCTACTCTGTGTTGTCTTTGAATACAACCACCAAACAATACCATCAACTGTACTTCAATTCTGCAAGGCTTTTTACTTGCTAGCTATTTACACTCTTTTACTTGCTTGTCAAATTTGTATCCATTGGCTATCATGCTTGGCCAATACAAAATTTGTATATTGTTCATTTATATATTACGTTTATTCAGGACATTTGACCTCTTCTAAAGCGAAATTTTTATATCCACATGGGCATACAATCAAAAGAAGATGGACATAAATAACATAGCAAAGAACGATTAAAACAAAAGTATCTTCAAAGTTTGTGATTTCAAAAAGCTCCTGTAACTTTCTCACCTGCTCCCTGCCCAGCTCCCTCTGTAGGCGCGTCTGCCACTGCAGGGCCTGCATGACGATGGCCTCCCAGCGTCGCTCCAGGTTGACCGCCAGCAGCTGCAGGCTGTCGCGCTCGGCGTCCGGGTCCGGGCCGGACGCGGCCTGCGCCTGGTCCGGTTGCTCCAGCAGCCGCTGGCACAGACGCAGCACAGACGCCATGCCCCGGCGCGCACCTCCATACACAGGGACTTGGGGAGAGAGAGGGAGAGAGAGAGAGAGAGAGAGAAAGAGAGAGAAGGAGAGAGAGAAAGAGAGAGAGAAGAGTGAGAGGGAAGGATAGAGAGAAAGTGAGAGAGGGAGAGAGAGAGAAAGAGAGAGAGGAAAGAGAGAGAGAAATGAGGTTTAACACCAGTGTTCAAACATTCACTACATTCAAACGTTCACAATCACTACCCCTCAAAACACCTGATGCATGAGAACACCCAATAATATTATAATAATTATAAACTTAAAAATCGAATTACATCCAGAGTAGAAAGGATAGAGATAGAAAGAAGAGGATAGGGAAGAGTAAGAGGAGAAAGCGAGACCAAAAGAGATGAAAGAGGAAGAAAAGGAAGGAATGAGAGAGGGAAAGAGATAGATAATAGTGAGACAGAGAGAGGAAAACCGTGGAAAAAAAAGAAAGAGAGAAAGACAGTTGGAATATTGAACAAAACTAACCGGGACCATTTCAAAAAAATGTCTGACGGACCACAGGGAGTGTGTGAGAGTGACTGAGCGTGACTCAGTGGGCTCGGAGAGGGTGGAGGAGAAGAGAGAGATGAGAGAGGGATGACTTCAACTCGCTCTCCTCCCTAAAACAGGGATGGGCTGGGGGAATAATAGACTCCGCGCTCGTGACAGAGGACTAGCACATTTTCAGTGCTGAATTGGCTCCAAGTTTTGACTGACGTCCACATTTTCCGGAATCATGCATAAAAGATTACGGATGAAGATGTTTGATATTTAGCTCCGGTGAAGGGGGTACTTGACTGATGACTGCACAACATTGTTTCACAACTTAGCATATGATTGTGATTTGTGAACTGGCACCACACCTGAGGTGATAACAACTATAATTCAATTGCCTAAGCAAGACAGCATCCGATATACAAAAACAAAATAGAGAGAGATACAAACATTTTCATCTAGCATTTTCTGCAATTACTTAAGGAAAAATATGAACCTTCAAGTGTAGCCAACTGAGTGTTTTTGGATAGTATTAAATCTTAACTTAGTCAGGGAAGAGGAATGGGCTGCATCAGTGCGGCAGTGAGCCAACACAGATTACACAGCCTACATGTCTTCAGGGCAGATTCTCACTTTTAACAGTTTTATTTTCTGAGCTAAGCACAAATGTGCAGAGAGCAAAATAGTGGAATTACTCACTGGCAAAACACGTCTGAAAATAGCTGCAATGTCTCGCCGTCTTCGAGCCGAGTGGTTGAAAACAAATTAAAAGCTTGATTTGGGCCAGAAAATAACCCGCGGATTCCCCTTTTGGTTTAAAGCTGAGACATTTTCTTTATTCTTCTGTTGCTCTCCCTTCATGTGACACTCGTAGTTACCCCAGTAATGCAGACCCAGCTCTCGCACTCACTCGGTCTCACTCCATGTGTGTCCATTACTCTCTTCCTTTACTTCACTCTATGAATGTCCATCTCACTCTCCATCTTTCACTCTCTTACTCTGTCTGTCCCTCTCTCTCTCTCTCTCTCTCTCTCTCTCTCTCTCTCTCTCTCTCTCTCTCTCTCTGCTCTCTCTCTCTCTCTCTCTCTCTCTCTCTCTCTCTCTCTCTCTCTCTATTCACTCTATGTGTGCATCCATCACACTCTCTATCTCTGTGCTCTCTATCACTCTCTATCTCTGTGTGTCCATCTCTCTCTCTCTCTCCCTCTCTCTCTCCCTCTCCCTCACTCTCTCTCTCTCTCTCTCTCTCTCTCTCTCTATTCACTCTATGTGTGCATCCATCACACTCTCTATCTCTGCGTGTCCATCTCTCTCTCCCCTTCTTTCACTCTCTCACTGTCTGTGTCTCTCCTTCGTTCACTCTCTCTCTCTCTATCTCTCTCTCTCTCTATTTCTCTCTCTGTCTTATCCACAAACGAAGGACAAAACATGAGTGAGGAACCCTTTCTCTCTTTCTTTTTCTCTCTTTCTATTTCTTGTTCACCCTCCCTCTCTTTCCCTCCCCTCTGGCACTCACAGAAAGTCGCCACTGCAACCCGGCGTGTCAGGCCCATCTAAATCAAGCACCTAAACGCCTCCACATCTCCACCAAACATGTGCAAATTAAATATTTAAAAGGCTGCCTCCCTCCCTGCATGCCCTGTGACATGCTTTAGTGGAGGACTCTGACACATGTGTAATAGGATCGGCTCTACATATACACAGTTTCTTTCTAAAAAAAAAAAAAAAACAAGGTGACACCATGGTTATTTCCAAGTGGTGAAAATGCTGAGACAGGTCCAAAACACACACACGCACACACACACACACGCACATGCACAAACACACCAACAAATTTGTAAAGGGTGATGTGTGTACACAAACATGGACACACCCACCCACAAACATCACATACACACAGATACTTAAACACACCCTCTTCTCCCTCTACAAACACACACACACACACACACACCTGAGCCTTAAAGCCTTTTTTAAAAAAAATATTCAGATACAGGGCTTTTTGTGACTAGACAAGGAGTCCGCCCTGTGCAGCAGTACAAAAAAACATTTCCGGAGAACAATTTATGTAAATCCCGCCCGCTCACCAAGGCATTACCTTACATTTTCTTTACATTTTCCAATAAATATTAAACACCATTACATTTAAATTGGATTTCTCTCAGCAGTTTCTTCTCCGGCCTGCTTTAGCATATATTTATAGCCCTCCCTGCGTCCCTTAAGAAGGTAATAAGATTGCAAAATGCAATGGCTTTGTGCTGGAGACAGCAGCGTCAGGATGAAACTCATGCCACAGTGATAAAGTTATCCAGTGCTGGGCTGGGCCTTCATATAGAGGGGAGTTTGGAGAGTTTGCCCATGAAGAGGTCATATAGGAGAGCTAGCACATAAGCACCATACTCCTAATGCTATGGTAATGTCATCGTACTAAGGTGTTAGATATGAATACACTTAGCTATGGGTTTATAAAAACAATGGTCAATGGTATATGTATTTATACACTGTAAGTACACAGCAATGAATTAGACTAATATGATACATCAGAATGGCCCTCCATATGGCTACTAAACAGCACTGGAGTCAATGTATTTACATTACAGAAAGGTTAATGCCATGTAGCATCCATATGAAATGTTGTATAAATGTTATACTTAGTATAGTATAAAGTGTGTATCCACTGACAGTCTGACTCAAACCAGGTTGCGGTCTGCAAGAGGCATTTCACTGAGCGCTCCTCACTGCCTCTTTCAGCCCAGACAAAAGTAATGCATGGGCCATCAGTGGCTGAGCTCATCACTTCTCCCCAAATAGAGCCCCGAATTCTGGCTCTTTTGTTTGAAATGGTCTCTTTAGGAAGTACATCAAGGCATATAGATGGCCATTTTTCTCCAATAAATACCAGCGGTCCACTCTGGTAGATTAAATGGCACCAACAAATCATTACATGCTCAATGGCACGCCGAGCTCCCGGGCCTCCAAGAAAGCGGGGGAAATCGGATGCCCCCATTGTTTCTGCATTGCTAGGTTTCATAAACTGATTTCGTCTCCCTCCCCATTGAGTTGTGCCTTATTGACAAAGGGGCTTGAACGTGGTGTGCCAATATTTGCTAAAAAGCTTTTCCAAATACATGGAGCAGTGGAGTGGGCCCAGTCTGCTGTAGCCCCCCCCCCCCCCCCCCCCCACCAGACCCACCCCACTAGCACCACTACCCCCCACCACAGCAGGAGAGTGTGAGAAGGCCGAGCACAAAGCGTCCGTTTCAGGGCCGAGAGATGGAGGAAGCCGGGCTGAGAACTTGGACATGGGCCAAGCGGCTCTGCTGCCCCCAGCCAGATATTAAAAGATCAGGAAGAGAGAGATAGAGAGGCACATTAGGCAGAGAAATGAAAAGAGGGAGAGTGGAAGCAAAAAGCAGGAGAGACAAAAAAACTCACCAAAAACACCTTTAAAATGAGACAATAAAAAGGCACCTAGTGTCTAAATTGTCCATCTTGTGTAAAGCCTCTGTAGCTGCCGGCGGCGGTAATGCTCGATGCATCTATCAGGGGCTTTTAAATAAGAGGCTCAGCACACCCACTGTCTGGTAATGTGCAACACCAGTAACCCAATCTAGATGGATATATGACTGTGTGGAGAGATCACACACACAGACACACACAGCGTGCACACACACAAACACACAGACATACACATACACAAGCATACGCACACACACACACACACACACACACACACACACACACACACACACACACACACACACACAGTATAAAAATGCTCAAATCTGTTCATCTAGCCCAAACAGGCATGTATACACACATCCACCCCCCACCCCCAACACACACACACACACTTGCTCTTATCATATGACCAGATTCACATCAATTTTGTGCACCATATTAACCTACATGTCTCTCTCTGACCCCCCCCCCCCCCCAAACCCATACACACACACACACACACATGTCCCCTCCTATCGTGCACACATATCAGGCCTGGAGCGGTCAGCTCATCCAAGCAGTTGGTGAGTACTGTGGCCACCTCCTGAGCGCCTTCCTCTAAAGTCTCCCCCTTTCATCCCCAGCACCCTGAGCCTTCTCTCCAGCACACACACACACACACACACACACACACACACACACACACTCTTTCACTGTTGACCCGCATCGCTCACGGTTCAACTCTGAACCAGTTCAAACGGGCGCCGTCCAAACATCAAAAGGCGGCTCGAAAAACATGCATCACTGCAATGTTTCAGCACGGGTTAAGCTATCGCCTATTGGGTTTTTTATTTTTATTTTTCTTTCTTTGGAGGAGGGGGGGGGGGGGCAGATGTGGTTGGAACTGAGGGGCTCAGTGAACTACATTCATGTGGTGCACCCTTGGAACGTTTTGCTTGATGATAAAAAAAAAAAAAAAGCTCCATATCTCAACAGCCCTCTCTTGCCTGCTTCAAACTGAACACTTTCTGCTAATGTGGACAAGATGGAGGAGTGCGTCAAGGAGGGGTGCCCTCCAGTGCGGCAAAGACACCGGAATATAACACTGACGGTGACCCAGCGGATATTCAATCAATTAACATTAATTACAAATGTCTGATTAATTCTATTTGTTGATTACGTCAATTAAAACCACAAGCACTTGTTATCACAAATAAGTGTAATGAATTCACGTCAAGAATTCTCTCCCTGGTGCACGCATGCACAAGCTCCCACACACACACACACACACACACACACACACACACACACACACACACACACAAACACACACGCAAATACACAGAAATATTCCCCTGGCTCTGACTGACATGGCTTTCATCCATTTGCGTCTCTGTCAGTAAGTGTTTAGCCACGTCTAATGCACGCGCACACACACACACGCACGCACACACACACGCACGCACACAGACAGACAGACAGACAGACAGACAGACAGACAGACAGACAGACACACACACACACACACACACACACACACACACACACACACATTATACACGCTCATCGGTGTCTATACGCAGCAGGTGCTGCACAAGCCTATGCGCTAGCCCTGATTAGTATAATGAAGGATAACTCCTCATTAGAGGCATTCAGAATGTGCTAGGGATCATATTTTTTGAAGGTTAAACACAAAAAGAGCCCCACACTACTAGACCATCAAGGTTTTACTACACAGCACTGCATATGCATAGATGTAGGCTAATATTACCACTTGTAATGTCATATTTTCTGTGCTGTAGTGCTTGAATTCATACAGCCTAATGGAACGGCACTGTGATATGTGGTACTTAAGGAAGTGGAGAACTCTCAAGACGCTATAAGAAATTCAGCATGTTTTTGAATGCCTGGTAAGTCTGTGCTTGGAGGAACGGCTATATTGTGAGAAAAGTAATTGGTACTGTATTTAAATGTTAAGCTACGGCACAATAAAGAATCAGTATCCAGGAGAGTCCTGTCTTTATTCAGGTAATTTGGAGCCAAAAACCTGACAACAAAAGGCTAGCCCTCTGAATGACAGCCATGACAGCAGCAGAGTTCAAAACCATGACTACAATGCTAGTCCAAACAAAATCATCCCACACACACACACACACACACACACACACACACACACACACACACACACACACAAACACAAGCTCTGCTAAATCCTCCAGCCTCCAGCTAAAGCCTGGCCCCAAAGTCCTGGATCTCTCCACAAACAGCATGCCACCCCACGAGCCTCTGCCTGTATTTAACTGCTATTAGCGCCACTGCACCCTCCCACAGCCATCAAGCTCATTCAGGAGGATGGAGTGCCACAAAGGTGGGCGATTATTTCCATTTCATTTTTTCATCCTCCACCCCACCCCTCCCCTCCCCAGCTTTCTCTCACTCTCCTGTTTTTTTTTTTTTTTTTGTCATCTTCTGGGGGGAAAAAAAGATAAATAAATACTAGAACCTGGCAGTTCTCTCCAGTTGATACTAATGACTCATGAATAAGCCTCCTTCCCTCCCCTAATGTGATAAAGCAAACAAATAGATGAAAAAAAAATTGATGATAGCGCTATCAATAAGGACATTTTCTCATTAGGAGGGTGGTGGTGGTGGAGGTGGTGGTGGTGGGTGGGTGACGGCTGAATGGAACAGAGGGCTCGGACGAGCGCAATCATGAAAAATAAAAGCGGTTTGGCGGTGCGAAGCTGGCCGGCGCGGCGGGGCGTGGGCCGGTGCCGAGTCGATCGGGCCCACGTAATGAGCGTGTCTCCCTTGGACGTCACCTGTCTGCTCCCCATTAAGTGATGATGAGGAACTAACGCTCGCGCTTGGCACCTCGGCGCGCACAGCGCAGCGCAGCTCACCGGCCACTTGGACTGGCCGCCCTTAATGCAGTTAGCGCTTGGCAACGAACAGGAGTTCCTTATTCCTCATCACAGAGAAAAGTATTGATATTATCTCGCCGCTGTCACAATTTATTTGCCGGATGGATGTAGGCCAGAGGACAAATGTGTGTGTGTGTGTGTGTGTGTGTGTGTGTGTGTGTGTGTGTGTGTGTGTGTGTGTGTGTGTGTCTGTGAGTGAGTGTGAGGGAGAGAGAGAAAGAGTGTAAGTGTGTGGGAGAAAGAGAGAGTGTGAGTGTATGTGAGATAGAAAAAGATGTAGAGACTTTGTGTGTGTTTGAGACCGACATTGTGTGTGTGTGAGAGTGTGTGTGTGGGGGGGGGGGTGGAGTGGGGGTGACTAGAGCTAGTGCTGCAGTGAACTGGTCAAAGGGATTGAGAGAGAGAGAAAGAAAGAGAGAGAGAGATGGGGAGAGGGAGAGAGAGAGAGAGAGATAGTGATGGAGAGAGAGAGAGAGATGGAGAGAGAGATGGACCCAAGGGAACAAGAGAGAAAAATGAGAGCCCAGAGGTGGGAGATGACAGAGAGTGGACCAGAATCCAATGAAATAACAGGTTTGCTGGGAGGTCATTGTCTGTGTCCATCTCACAGTGGACACATTGGACTCAATTGACATTCTTCAACTCACAGTTGGCATGGCACAGTTATTCAGGTAACATGAGATATCCAGGATGCGACACAATACACCATCATCCTTATGGTGGAGAGCAGTGTAATGGCACATACACATGCAGTACAGAGCTGGATATAGTACATTATGTACTCGCGTCCGGGGCCGTTTTACAACCTCGACCGTTCATTAATTTCTGTTAACAGACCACCGTGTCGTGCATTATCCCTTACTTATGTACTGTAATATGTACAGTGAATTGTTCCTTTCATGATAGTTTTAATGAAAATGAACCACTACTGTCAGTTTTGTCATTGCAATGTGACTGCGCAGAAACATACTGCATGAGCTACACTGTCACTGCTAAACGTCAGCAGGGGACTGTGTGCCTTCCTCACACCGTGCTTAACCCTGCTGATCGTGTGCAAAGATAAATGAATGTCCGTCCTCTGATGAATTAGCAAAGAGAATGAATGTTTGCCCGTGTGAGGGAAAAGGTAATATTACGACACTTCCCGCAGTGACGCACAATCAGTATAATCCTTTTAAACATTCCGTATTGCAACAGATTAGGAGGAGGGTTGTGGGTAAAATATTCATTCTTTAATGCCTGGAGTTGGCATGTAATCTACAAAAATGCTTTCCTTCCAGACAGGAAATGTTCAACCTTTGAAATTTTAATATTCTCGAGACGCATTAGTAAGAGAAAGGTATTTATTATACCGGCGAGATATGAAATTGGCAGCCGACTTGTTTGAACTGTCTGCCCTGACAAGTGAAGGTTAAGATACAATACAGTTTAATTTTAGATTTATTTCCCCTCTGGATAGTCAAGAGTTCTTACACCGTAGAAAATTCCGCTGGAACTTCCAAAATAAAGATTTAATGGAGACATTTTGAAGGGTG
>NW_027468680.1:13611171-13617386 GCF_046254945.1 Alosa pseudoharengus
GAATGTCAATCAATCGGTGAGGCTGTTAGTGGCCAAAGCCTCGCTAAGTGTTTGCCTCTTTTTATTCTTCTCTAAATGTGGGCATTTTTCCAGGCTAGATTGCGTAGTAGACCTTGATATAAGCTTTATACACACCAGAGTTTTTCGCCCAACGCAATACACTGCTTACATGTCCTCTACCATTATCACCTTCACTCTCTCTCTCTCTCTCTCCCTCTCCCTCACTCTACTCCACCTTTCTCTCATCACTCCTCTCGCTGTCCTTATATAATCTTCCCCCCGCTCTCGTTTGAATATTGATAATTTGACGGCACTCGATTGGATTCCAGATTTAGCTATTGTTGTCCCACTGTGACAAATGTGGCAGCAGGAGGTGAAATCGCTGCCCTTGGTGGGGTCAGGACATGAGTGGATGGGGGTGTGGAGAGAGAGAAGGGTGGAGGGTGAGGAAAAAAAAAGAAAAGATGGGAATTTACTGCCACTTTATTTTGTTCAGGAACAGTTTGCAATCATAAATTCTTCATAAGCCGAATACTTCAGAGAATGGTCTGTCTTCATAAATATATACGACAGAGGACATCAATTTCATTTAATTCACAATTTGTGTCAGCACAGCAGATGCCAATGCCCGTCTTGATAGGCTTGTTTAATATGCAATTGAGAGGAGGTAATATGCAGCCGAGGGAGCCGAGACTCCCAGATTAAACTCTCCGCACCACTGCCGTCTCGTTCCAGTCCCTCTGCCTCTCTGCTCACACACACACACACACACACACACACACACACACACACACACACACACACTCCCCAGGCCAGGGAAATATCTCCACAAAGCATACAACAACTTAGGTGGTGAACCCCCCCCCCCCCCCCCCCCCACCCCCTACATCTTTTGTAATTTTCTAGATTTTTTTGGGCTTTTACAGGGAGGTGTGAGGGGGGGTTGGTGTGTTGTGTGTGAGTGTATGGGGAGGGGGGGCAATACATTTCTAATTAACACTGATTACTGCAGTGGAAAAAGAATGGTAATTTGGTGCTTAATTTGAAATGAAATCAATTCTGCCTTTTTTGGATAATGGGAGATATGTTAATCTAGTGTCTCTAGGATGCCAACACACACGTACACACACACACACACACACACACACACACACACACACACACACACACACACACACACACACACACACACACACACATACCTATAAACAAATTACATATGGCACAAACACACACACATATACATAAACACACAGACAACACTGCTGTATTCAATTATGTACAAACACAAGTGCATTTGCATATATACAAATATGCATTAATGCATGAAATGCACAATAAATACAATTATTAGACATTTCGTCATTTGTTTATTTCTGACAGCTTGATGCCTTTCAACTGCAAGTCAGAAAGAGGACTATATAATAGCATGAACAAAGTGTTGGGTGAAGAGTTTTTGCTTAACAATAGCATCGTAATGGCCCAACTCCAGCTCCACTACCCCATCATAAAATGGAGTCTGACCTTGCTGCACTGCTAAACAAGAGCAGTCTTGGGAGACTGTCAGTTCACCCTCATCGCTTAGAATACCTCCGTCCAATTAATTTGCCGTGTAAGAGACTCCATCCATTGTGATTAACATGAGATTAGATTTGAGATTTTTTTTTTTAAAGGAGCTCACCCCTGTGCAAGCAACTGATCCTGCACAATTAATGACATCATTAAGGATGTCGTGGCCAGATAGCATCTCTGCACTTTTGGAGGGAGGCCAAGAAGGCCCCCGTCCCTCTGTAAAGAGAAAAAAAAAGAGAGAGAGTGCCTCTGTGTCTCTGTGTGTTTGTGTGTGTGTGTGTGTGTGTGTGTGTGTGTGTAAGAGAGAGGGAGAGAAAGCAAGAATGTGTGTCAGAGACAGAGAGAGAGAGAGAAAGAGAGAGAATAAAAGTGTGTGTGTGTGTGTGTTTGTGTGTGAGAGAGTGTGTGTGTGTGTCTATCTACGAGAGAGAGAGAGAGAGAGAGAGAGAGAGAGAGGTGGGGGGTGTGGGAGAGGCCCTCAGCATGCTCTCCTGTAAGCCATCTTCCCCCACCTGTGTAGGACTCTGGCAGATAAATGATTGTGCGGAGAGGGGGGCTAGTGATGAGAGGGCATTAAGAGACCCTCACCCCTGGACCAGTGTGGTGGTGGTGGTGTGTGTGTGTGTGTGTGTACTGTACCTGCGCATGTGTGTATGTGTGTGTGTGTGTGTGTGTCTGTCTGGAGCCTGCTGTGGTGCATCCCCAGCCGACCACTGGAGCGGAGCACTGAGACAGCTCCACCCTCCACAGGGGGAGATCAGGGGCTGGACCAGACACCAGGCACCAGATAGGCAGAGGAGTCTGGCTGGGACCCGGCCCGCATGTGGCTCAGTTCTAGCCCATGTCTGGCCCAGATCTGATCCAATCACTCCAATCAGGCACACTGAGCTGAATGAATGTGCAGGTGGCTCAGTGGAGGCTTACTATAGAGTAGGTAGGCATTAGTCCCTCTTGAATCGTATCGGCAACCTCTTACATGTATTTGACATTAGAGGATTGTATCATTGTCTTTTAATTCCTTTGAGATTCCAGAATTCCAGAATTTACTTTATCTATTTAACTTGAATTGCAATGTTGCAGAGTGTGGTAATGGATGTTCCAAATCATGCTTCCAAATGTTTAGTATAATGTATGTATTTTGTGACTTTTTAATATGCATACACTTACAATATAGTCTCTCTCTCTCTCTCTATCTCTCTCTCTCTCTCTCTCTCTCTCTCTCTCTCTCTCTCTCTCTATCTCTCTTTCTATCTCTCTGTGTGTGTGTCTGTGTGTGTGTGTGTGTGTGTGTGTTCCTCACCTCTAGCTGGTCCCACTTGTTCTTGAGGACAGTGAGGCGCTGCTCAAAGTCAGGAGGCAGTTCCGTGCCGCTCCGCTGCAAAGACTCCGCCCAGCCCAGCAGCTGCCTCTTCTTGGGGAGCCACATGGCCATCTCCACACTGTTGCCCTGGAGACACACACACAAACACACACACACACACACACACACACACACACACACACACACACACACACACACACATAATTTCAGAGATTTATTTCAATCCACGAATCACATTTACACCCATGGAATTCAAGCCAGCATTTCCAATTTCCAGTGATTTCTAACACGAGTCACTGTCATGGGTTCGAAGGCAACTGCTCCTCCACACTGTCACACACACACACACACACACACACAAACACACTGTCACACACACACACACACACACACACACACAAACACACTCCCCATGCCTGTGCGACATCAGTGCATGCATTGCCCTGACACACCCCACAGAAATGCTGATGAACACAGTCATGGACTCATAAATGCCACCCCCACTTCCAGCCATGCACTGAAAGATATACGGCTTCAACATTTACTTCTGTTTATGCATAGTCAAAGAGATAAGGCCTGAGTGATTACAGTGGCTCCAGCTTATGGCATAATAAAACACCATTAGCAAAAGACAAGAGAGGTCTAGGCCACGCTCTTGAACAAAACGGCCTTCTAGATCAAGACTTCATTGAAACCACTTTATTCAGCAAGTCTCCTACTCCCTCTTGCCCTTTCTGAAACATATATCCATGAACAAGTCTGTAGTGTACTATGTGAATGAATGTAAACCCTTGTGGACCGAGACAGTAATCGCTGATCACTGACACTGATGTTCTATTATTTCATATCCTTATGTTTGTTACAGTATAATCCGAATGGAGTCAGCATTGTTGTTTTCTTTGGTACAAAAACACCAACAACTGGCAACTGCATGTGCAGGTTATACTGTACTGATTCCAGCAGGACTCCACTATGGCTCTGTTGAATTTATTTATTGACTTATTTATTTATTTATGGCTGTGTCAAAATCAGGCTGAAGCCTGGGAGCCCCCCCCTCCCCCCCCCCCCACACACAC
Source organism: Alosa pseudoharengus (assembly GCF_046254945.1). Classification (NCBI taxonomy): domain Eukaryota; kingdom Metazoa; phylum Chordata; class Actinopteri; order Clupeiformes; family Clupeidae; genus Alosa; species Alosa pseudoharengus. The sequence continues at coordinate 13,615,141 of NW_027468680.1, forward strand.
ACACAAACAAACACACACCCCTGCTGCTGGCTCCCTGCTGGCCGTGGTCACGGTGCCGTCGCTTGAAGGACATGATCAGAGGAGCTCCACTGTGTTCCAGTGACACTGGCTGTTGACCGGGGATGGTCATATTAGCTCAGCTCCTGTCACTGAGCTACTGACCAAAACAAACCAGAAATGGAACACAGGATGGCCTGTGCATAGAGCTTCATTGTGCAATGGAGTGGAATCATTTTTTATGCACATTTAGAACGATATTTTGGCTAATTTCACAAAATAAGAGGAGGGGGGTGATGTTTTTTTTTGCATAGTGTACCAAGAAATGAAATATTAATATCCCATGCAAAACTAATAATTGGGAGTTTTATAATTGGCTTTTTTTTTTATTTGTTCTCGGGGAACTGACATTTTCAGTTTGAACATACTGTACAGTATTAAATTGACGCTTCTCAATCTCACACCTTTTTTTTTTAAGCCTAATTTCTCACTCTCTGTCTCCCCGTCTCTCTTCCCCATTTCATTTTCTGCATCAATAGCTACTTGATTCTAGTTTTCGCTTGTCATTTATCATTAGGGCGGAAGCACATTTAAATATTTAAATGCGCTCTGTTTTCCCCTTTCTTCGGGCTTCCATCGAACCAGCAGCCATTTTTCATTGCTGGCTGTTTTTGTTTTTTTGATGGAGATGCTATCGCGGAGTCTTTTGAGCCATCCATCCCTTTCAAGTTTTTTAATAGTCCGCCAAGAGGAGACGTTTTCACGTCTTAAAACAAGGGGATTACGCTATTTGTTTGTTGACAGCAAATATTGATTCAGAGAGTGGCGTGTGTGTATGTATTTTTTTCTTGTTGTTGATTTTTGCTTAAAAAAAAGACAGCATTATTGATGGAGAGAGGACAGTGAGTTAGAATGAGTTGGGGGGGGGGGCGGGTTAAAAAGAGGACATAAAAAACAAGATGTGTTTAAAATGCAAAAGATGAGAAGTTTGAGCGTTGTGCTGAGGAGGAGATTTCTTTCCCTCTTTTCTTTTGGCAAACAGACGCTGAACGCTCGGGCGAGTTCTAGCCCACGGCCAGCGACATGGTGGCATGAGGAGGAGAGGGATTAGCATACCGCACCTGAGGGCTTTGGTTTGGTCACAGCGTGAACCCAACTTTCCTCTCACCTGTATAATCCCTGTCGAGCAAAATATATATATATACATAAAATAAATCAAAAACCAAAATAACAAACTCTCAGAGCAAAGGAGAGCAATGTGCGAAGTGTGTGGTGTGTGAGTGTGTGTGTGTGTGTGGGGGGGGGGGGGGGTAGTTTAAAAAGTGTATATACTGTATATTGTAAATAATTTGTCAGATGTGACATTAGATGAGATCAGATCTGACAACATATGCCAATGCTAGGGCTTTAATTTGGGGTTTGGGGAAAGAGGGGGGGTGTTGGCAAATGCAACAGCACTGCTCTATCAAAAAAAAGTCCCATTAAAAAAGATGAGGAAATATCAACAAGCAATCATAAGTTTAATTCATTTCACATCTTAATGAATATGAAAGACTTTGAAAATGTCAGCAAAAAAGCACTCATACATGAAAATACTTAATGTATTTTTTTGAGTAGATTCATCTTATCCATTAAATTAAAGTTTGCTCAGCGCCTGTAACATGTTGAGACAACAGAAGTAAGATTCCATGAAGTGAGTCGGATGCTGGGTGTATTTAAATAACTTTAAAGTCGACAGCGTTAACACTTTGCTGCCAGGACAGAGCACAACTACTTGACTGTTTCCCCAGTTTCTCTCTGCTTTCAAATATTTATATTGGGCTACGAAGCACCAAAGACAAGTCAAGGAAACCCATTTGCATTACTGCATGATGAGCTGTCTGAAATTAAATTTTTTGGAGGGGGAAGAAACTTCAATAGGCTGCTTCATTTTGCATTTTTAAAGAGGAGGAATTTGTCTCGGCAAACAGTATCTGTGGCGGTCACAAGAGAGCCGCACAGTGTGATGTTGCGCAAATCGACTCAAATTCGAAAACGTTTTAGATGATACAGGTTCATCGGAATGTGTCTGGAAAAATTGATAATTACTTCATCAGTTTGGATGGCTTTGATATGTTGCCAGTCTCTTTGGTGCCTACATTTCCTACTCTGCTGGGAATAGCTGCTATAGACAAGCTCTTGAGAAATAAGCTCAGAGAAGATGAGACATGATGTAGTTGTGGTGTGGGTGAGTTGTGGGAGATGAAAAC
>NW_027468680.1:13622581-13625081 GCF_046254945.1 Alosa pseudoharengus
GGTCTGGTCAACTCCGACCAGACAGCACAGAACCAGTATCGGTCCCACTCTCTCCTCCCACGGCAGTTACCACGTCTGAACTGCATGCCCCGTCACCCAAGAAACCATGGCCTTTGCCAATGATCTCTGACACCCACACAATGGAGTCTCAATCCTATTTTGCTTTATGGAACACATGAAATAACTCCTCTTTTCAAAGCGTTCCCCGTCAAAACAAAACAAAACCAGGATCATCCCCACTCTCCTCTAAATCTTCAAAAACTAGCCTAGCTCCCGCACCAGTTTAATTGTGTTGCGTAGGGTTCAGACATCAACATCGGTCATAGCCCTATAGCCTTTGGCTTCAAAGCAGCATTAGCCTGGTAGCTCAAATGCCAACACTGACCCCCAGAAACACAGGGCTTCCATCAGAATACTTTTTAACCCGGGGCACTTCAATACAATAGCATTTTGGTGTCTGAAATGCTCCACTAAACTTCTGCCGAAGTCTCAATCCATAACCCCCCCCCCCCCCCCCCCAACACACACACACACACACACAAAACTCCCCCATGCCATAACACAAACAACTAAGTCCTGTTCCCTCTAGTGTCGCTGGGGCGCAATCCTGTCTCAGCCCTGCTGCAAAGACACCACTGCGTTCCCATCTCACAAAGCTGTCTCCGCACCGCCCCCCCCCCCCCCCCCGAACGGTCCCTATTGTCAGCCGCGCTCCCGCTACGACTCCACGCACAGTGAGTCTCGATCTTAATCCCTCTCCGCTGCGAAGACGAGCCTCCGATCCATGTCCCCTCTCAACAGCACGTACACGCTACTCTCTGTCAGTCTCCACGGCCGGTGGGAGCAACACCCGGCTGAGCCTTATTGTTCTGTGATATTACACAAAGCGGGGTCAATCCCATTGTTTTGTCCTGGGCCTTCAAACAACGCTGTGGTACTGAAGGAGGAAGTCACGTCGACGACGCGACTCTTCAAGAAGAGCAGAGGCCAGTGGGCCTCGTTCCTGGTCAAATCAAATGACCATTTCACTGTCTTCCCCTCGTGTGAAAAGCAGGCAACAGTTACAAAAACAGTTACAACAGTTACAAAAAGCATTTATGTGACCATTATAAAAAGTTTTTTGTTTTTTTTAAAAGGTAATTGATTTCACAATCTCCATAATTTAACAATCCAGCTGAGGCAACATCACCAATTAAAAATCTCCACAACTACCTTTTTCATGGACCATTGGTCCCAAAACTTTATTAAATCATTTTAGGCTTTGCAAAAGGCATGCTCTGCTGCTACTTGTAAATACTAATTTTTGTTTAACTGCAACACATTTATTCTCAATTTTCACCCAACACAAACACAAACAACCAAACAAATACACACATACACATAAACACCTGCACCGCAAAACAAATCTGCATCACAATTTTCCTGGCCCAATCAGGTATAGAATCCTTTCTATCCGCAAACCATCAACCCATGAAAAACCATGGAGGAGCATTGAGAAGATGAAGCAGTAAATATTAACAACTCAATGTCAGAGAGACACGTCTGATGTTTTTTTTTTTTTTTTGATGGAGATTTCATTGCCTTGGAGCAGATTGCGTTTGGTGGGGCTGTGCGCACGCCTCCCTTGACATACAGCTGCGAAGGCTTGCAGGAGTGCCGCTGTGCTGCGCTGTGCCGCACCGCGCCGCACCACGCTCCTCCGTTATTGATGGAAAGAGTGAAAGTCCGACTGGGGCTTTATTAATTAATCTCCTAACTAACTCCCAGCAACGAATTTAGCCCAGGCAGACAGACTTGTAAATTATATGCTTTGCTCTTGTCAACAACGATATTTGTATTTCTGAATTATGCATACGGCATAATGGGACTCCCCTATCTGAACTGCTGACAACAGAAATATCCATCTGCTGGAGAAGTTCAGGCTCTCAAGGGTCTCAGGCTACCTCTTGCTGACTTTCACAGCCTGAAAAACAGTGCTTTATTTACAGGAGGAGACTGACCGCAACCTTTCCACATTTTATACCACCTGAGGAGAAGTGCACAGGTTTATATAATGACTGAATAACTCTGGAAGTGTCTTTTAAAATAGTGTGCGGTTGTCAGTGTATGTTTCATAATAAAAAGCAGAAAAATCAAGGATCCACTCGTTTTCATCTTCCTGACCACCCCTAAAAACGGTCAGGGGAAATGGGTGAAAGAATGACATCTGGTGGTGACTTTAAGCAATGCAGCTTGGCTAATGGCCTTGTCTTTCTCTGCCAAAGCTGGTCTGCTAGTTCAGCCCGTACAGCAGAGTGCAAACTGTGATTTGTGTTTCGTAATTCTGGCAGAACCGCAATACAAACCAAAAACGATGAAACAAAGGACGCATCAATGCTGTACACGTATTTGAAACAACACTTTCTTCATTACAGTTTTAAAATTACATTTTGTCTGTAAATTGTACATTTGTACATTTCCTTTAGGGATGAATATTTTTTTATTTTATATATATATAATA
>NW_027468680.1:13630081-13657581 GCF_046254945.1 Alosa pseudoharengus
GAGAGAGAGAGAGAAGGAGTGAGACACAGAAAAAGAGAGGGATAGATAGCGACCAGTCTCTTCTGGGCAGAGTAGACCAGTAAGACAGAAGAATACAGGAGAAGAGAAGAAAAGATGTGAAAAGGAAGATAGATAAAGTATGGAGGAATATACACATAGGAGAAGACTGGGTTTGAGGAATACGTATAAGTATAAGTATAAGTATATATACTCTTTTGATCCCGTGAGGGAAATTTGGTCTCTGCATTTATCCCAATCCATGAATTAGTGAAACACACTCAGCACACAGTGAACACACAGTGAGGTGAAGCACACACTAATCCCGGCGCAGTGAGCTGCCTGCAACAACAGCGGCGCTCGGGGAGCAGTGAGGGGTTGGGTGCCTTGCTCAAGGGCACTTCAGCCGTGCCTACTGGTCGGGGTTCGAACCGGCAACCCTCCGGTTACAGGTCCGAAGTGCTAACCAGTAGGCAACGGCTGCCCCAATACAGAGAATACAGAGGAACAACAGCCACAGAGGAGAAAAGAAGAAAGGGATGGAGAGAGAAAAAAGAAAAGGAGGGATAGAGAGCCCAGTGGATCATGGGCATGACATTAAAGGCCAGCTGCTCCTGCTCTTCATGAAACACCTTTCTGCATCCCTCTATCTCCCTATCTCCATCTCTCTCTTATGTGCATGCATAGATACATACACATACCAAACGTACATGGGCACATACTTTTTCTAGCCACTTTTACATTTATAGTGTGAAAATGTACACATCCTCGTATAACACACACACTGAGATTCTTTCTGCCTTGCAAACACGCACACACACACACGCTCATTTACAATCCACTTCATCCCATTTCCTCCTGTCGATTTGCATGGCGTGAATCTGATGCCGCTGTAACTAACAGCTGATGCTGACTGCTTAGTTATGTGTGCAGAAACCCTTCTACACATGCCTGCCTGTGCCAGGAGGAGCCATAACCAATCCATCTCTCTCTCTCTCTCTCTCTCTCTCTCTCTCTGTGTGTGTGTGTGTGTGTGTCTCAAAACTAATTGCTTACTTCTCTACCTCTGCCTGACACACACAGCTACAACTTCCAATTTTACCCTGCAATTACATCCAATTATAGTTGATTTCATATGAGAATGTAATTCAGCTTAAAACTCTTGGTGTAAAGAACTGTAACCCAAAAGTAGAGAGGATGGACAACTAAATAAATGAATGTGGCGCTCCCTGGTACTTGGCAAGGTGCCTGGTGATTGTCTGACGACACTATTTCTGTCCTTTCCAATGTCAGAACTGTATTAATACGAGCAAGGAGAGAAGCACGGTGCTAACCACTAGGAAGAAGGATAACAGCTCAAGTGCTCCTTGAGCTGATGTTTTTTTATTATCACCATTCATACATTAGCTTTCTTACATCCCTGGAAGGCATGGTTTCATTCATTTAGATAAGGACAAAAAAAGGATAAGTACTGATGCTATTACAAAATCATACAAGCAACTCTGGCAAAAAGTACGCAGAAATTACACATTTGAGCACTAATGGTTAATTGAGTGCAAATGATTAATACGCAGTATATTATACTGGAAATTGAGTACACTGTAAAATAACTTGTGCGTGTCTTTTAAACCAACAGGCAATGTAAAAATGTGTGAATGAGAATATATTTGGGGCTTGGAGGTAAAGTTATGTGTGTTTAGCAGGTATGCACAGATCACACAGATGATAAGAGAGGCCTCGAGAGAGAGAGAGAGAGAGAGAGAGAGAGAGAGAGAGAGAGAGAGAGAGAGAGAGAGAGAGAGAGAGAGAGAGAGAGAGGAGAGAGAAAGAAAGGGGGAGGGAAAGAGGGAGAAAGAGAGAGAGAGAGACATCTCTGCCTCAGCTTCATCTGCAGAAGAAAGAGCTAAATCTTTTGATTTATGATGCATAAAGGGGGATAACAGCGTTTAATACACAGCGGCTTTCAACAGCGGAGTTACAACATCACGTTTTTCTTGGCTACCTCTGTTTTTATTTCATTTTATTATTTTTTTTTTTCAGTTGAAAAGATCAACATTGACTCAAAAGAGGGGGAAAAAAAATCCTGTAGGGCAGATATTCCAAGTGGAACGTTGGGAATATTCAGGAGCAGCTTGGTCTTTGATCAGGGAGGCATCAGAGCGTGGGCGATAACGCCGAGATTTATTTGGACTGTCAGGAATCACTAAAAGACGATCTAAAGTCAAAGTATGCAGCCAATGTTTCCACCACACAAGTGTTTCTAACAAGCACCCTTTCTGACTGATGTTTTGACACTAATTGTAAGACTGACAACATGAAACGAAACTGGGGGTCAACTTGTTAAAACTGTCAATAGCATTTGAGGTATTCTTCTATTTATTTATTTATTTACTTTTTATTAAATGTGGGGTTGATACTTCAGACAGTAAGAGATCTCCTTTCAAATGACTGCTATTGTGTGCATCCCAATGTCGTTCGTTACTGGGAGGGAGAGACAGAGAGAGGGGGAGAGAGAGAGAGAGGGGAAAGAGAGAGAAGGAGAGAAACAGAAAGAAAGTACGTGTGTGTGTGGTGTGTGAAAGAAAGAGAGAGAGAGAGAGAGAGAGAGAGAGAGAGAGAGAGTTATGAGTGTATTATTTCAGCGAGGGAAGAGAAATGCGAGTCTTTCATAACAGTGAGATAAAACAAAAGGAAACGCGGATGGTATTTCCTACTTTATCACTTACTGTAAGATATGACTAATGGTAAGGTCAATATGCAAGATGAGAGAGAAGATTAGTTTCGACCTTGCTGGTGACCTCTGCAGTTCCACAGATGAAAATGTGAGTGTAGCGGGGGAGTAGGAGGAGAAGGTGTGTATGTGTATGTGTGTGTGTGTGTGTGAGAGAGAGAGAGAGAGAGAGAGAGGGGAGTTGTGGTGGGTGTTTGTCTGTGTGTGTGTGTGTGTGTGTGTGTGTGTGTGTGTGTGTGTGTGTGTGTGTGTGTGTGTGTGTGTGTGTGTGTGTGTGTGTGTACTGTATGTGTGGGGGTTGTCTGTGTGTGTGGGATGGGGAGTGGGGGGGGGTTGCTGTTGGCTAGCTCTTCCTCGTCATTATGTTGTTTCCAGTTTCTGAAGGTGGTTATTAATTTTATTTCTTTATGATTCACAATCTGCTCTTTTGAAATATGCCATATGCTCAGAGCAATTCAAGGATGACGAGTGTCAGGATCGCTACAATAAAAGTGGCCTAAATGAGCCTGATTTACGGCCTGTGCCTCCTAGCGTTCCCCATCCTCTCTCTCTCCATCACTTCTCCCTCTCATCCCCCTCTTTCTTTCTTCTTTCCTTTCTCCGTTGTTCTCCACCTTTACCCAATCTCCCTCTCCTTACCTTCTTTTCTTTTTTCCATCTCTCTTTCACCCCATCCTCCTTTTTTCCCTCTCACCCGTTTACTCTCTCTCTCTTTCCCTCCATCTCTTTCCCTCTCATTCTGTCCTTCTCTGCCTCTCCCTCTATCTCTTCTTCACTCTCTCATCCATGACAAACCTCCAATAGCCTTTGCAAACAGCATCCTGCCAAACCAACAGAATCCACAATCGGGGCCATTCTCTATTCCATGCTGCATTATCCACAGCCACAACAACACGCACGCACGCTCGGCCTGGAAAGGAACAGGTGCGGACACATCAAGGTAAAAATTGATAGCGATTGCGAGTCAGGTAGTACATATTTATTAGCACTGCATGCATAGCGTGATCAATATCACTACCCAAAATCGGTTTGTTTTAATCATGGACAAACATATTGACTTCACCCGATATGCCTGGTTTTATGTATCATTAATAAAAATGCATTGTGGTGTGTGTGTGTGTATGTGTGTATAGATATGTGTGTGTGTGTGTGTGTGTGTGTGTGTGTGTGTGTGTGTGTGTGTGTGTGTGTGTGTGTGTGTGTGTGTGTGTGTGTGTGCCTCTGTTGCATCCCAAAGAATACACATATAAAGGGGCTGCTATCGCTTCCGCGCTGCTTCTGTTGGCCTCTCTCCCTCTTTCAACCCTCTCTGTCTCTTTCGTTCTTTTTTTTTCTTCTTGCACTTCTTTCCTGCGTGTCCTTCCGTGCCCCCTCAGAGAGCGCCTGAAGGACAGCTGAGTGGAAGTGAGACCTCGAGCCACACACACACACACACACACACACCCTCACACACACACTCCGCCTGTGTTCCCTATTCATTTTGGATGCGCTCAACTCATTAATGTCCCCATTTCTCTTTCCTCTCTCTTCCTCTCTCTCTCTTCCTCTCCCTCTCTCTCTCCCTCTCTCTCTCTCTCTTTCTCTGCCCTTCCTCCAGTTTCTCCTTCATCTGCAAGGATCTTTGACTCTTATGAAATTAGGTCTGATGGGATGTGATACAGCAAGCTCTCTGGTAATCAGGCTATACAGCGGTAAAGGTGGGAGAGGTGACAAAAGAGTGTGTTTCTGCAGAGTAGAGACTGCATGAAACTGTGTGTGTGTGTGTGTGTGTGTGCATGTCTGTGTGTGGTGTGTGTGAGTGTGTGTGTGTGCGTGTGCGTGTGCGTGTGCGTGCGTATCTGTCTGCTCACTAACCTTGTAGAGGTGCTGCTGTTGTTCCTCCGACATCATCAGATCATGGCTGTCCGTCACAATAGATTCCATGTCCATCAACCAATCCCACAGCTCCTGGTACTCTGACTCAAACTCCTGCAGACTGCTGGGAAATGAGAGGGAGACAGAGAGAGTGTGTGTGAGAGAGAGAGATATAGAGGTATGTATGGAGACATACATGGATAGAAAGTGTGAGAGGAAGAGAGGTAGAGTGACAGAGGAAGAGGCAAGGAAGGGAGGAATAGGGATAGAGGACACAGAAAGGTAGAGAGAGAGAGAGAGAGAGAGAGAGAGAGAGAGAGGTGAAAGGAAATCTTTCTTAGGTTATTGCCCTGACACAGGTCCCACACTGCAGTGCTGAGAGTTGGATTGAAAAGTTCTGTGTTCAGGTGTTGAGCTGAGGGAATATTTGACAAGCGGTGGTAATTGTTCCCGGCCGCGGTTAGCTGTGAGGGCAGCAGTGAGTGTGTATGTATGTGTCTGTGTGTCTCTCTGTGTATGTATGTGTCTGTGTGTCTCTGTGTGTGTGTGTGTGTGTGTGGCAGGGTTGAGTGGGCACACAAGGGATCTTTCACCTGGCCTGTGAGTGACATTCCCCCCTGCCTGAAACATCTTAATTAAACATGACTTCACTTCATATTCAGCACACCCGGACCCTCCGCCCAAACATGAAAGAACATCAAATATGTATGAAAGAGACAAGGACGATTGGGAGTGTCTCAACACACACACACACACACACACACACACACACACACACACACACACACACAGATTTGCACACATTAGTGTCAAGAGTTTTTGTCAGATTTCTGACCCAGCAGGGTGGCTGCATGTTTATAAACATTAGTGGGGAAATTGTTTTGAATTCATATGGCTTTGGATGATTTGACAGTTATGTCAGGCCATTGCCTTTTTCTTGCCTCCATTTTTTTTTTAAACAAGCAATCCAGTGTGTTTGTCCCAGGAGGGGGAAAAAAGGTTGAAAACTATGAATGAAATTACATAAATAACTGCTGGAGGCTAGGGGAAGAGAAGAAGGGGGTAGTTATGAACAGGTCTTTTTTTTTGTTTTATTTCAATTTGATGCAGCGGCAAGGCTAAGCAGAGTTTGAGAGCGGGATCGTGTTTGCCTTCAACATATGTAATTTGAGCGAGCATGGCGGCATACAAAGTATTAGCATTCTCAAACAGACGTTGATGAAACAAAACGATGTTGGGGGAAATATGAATATTTTAGTTCTGGTTGTGCAGGAAGACATTGATCATAACAAAGCAGCCAAGACAGCGAATAAGAAACACCATGATGCCGATGCCTTTGAGAGGATTCACCCTACGGCATTACACTCCACATCTGATTACAAATCTCAATACTCTTACTCTTGTAAGTTAAACAGACAAACTACGTTATACAATATTCCCCTCATATTGTTTCTCCACCCTCCCTCCAACCAACAACTAAATGTTTGTAAAACAAGAACTCTGGAGGGATTCACACAAAAAAGTACATAAAACAGGAGGGAGACTGGGTGAATTTCTGAAACGGCAAATCTAGTTAGCGGCCCTCCGTGTAGCTCTCAGAGTTGTCAGGCTAGCTTTGAATCTTCTGTTCTGCAAGTGTACAAACCACTTACATCTCCTCATCCTAAGAGCTTTGATTTTCATATTTAATTTTTTGCCCGTTTCTGCTTCTCAAAGACCCCATGCCTGCGTTGCGCATCTTCACTACGGATGCCAGGGAAGTGCCCGGCCAATTCAACAAGCAGCTATTAAAAAGAAAGCGGCAGGCAACTAAAGTCAAATCAACAGCAAAGCAGGTCACTTTGCTGTCGACTCTCACCAGAGGCCCACTGCGGTCCTCACTGCGGCTGCAAATGGATAAACCCCCCCCTTTCCCACTTACCATTCTTTTCAGATCTGTTTAACATCAATCTGGGGGCCCTCCCCACCTCCCCATTCAGAGTCGCGCCCGGTGTCGACGCACCCTAAGAACGGTGCCTACTGTATCTCATTCATCATCGTCGTTCCCTGCGCAGCGAGTCGCCGCGTCACACTGAGCAATGGCCGGGAAAAGGTTGGATGGCGTATTGACACTCCTCGCATCACACTTACCGTGACACTTTTATAGAAAGAGCTCGCTAATTTATGGTGTTAATCCTCCCTTCAAAAGTCCCTCGCCCTGCCATCACTCCCCAACCGCCCCCCGCCCCCCGCATCTCGCCCCAACTCCCTACCCGTCTACACTCCTTGAGCAGGGACTCCTTACTCGCTTACGCCTGCTATTTGAATAAAAGCCAGTGAGCTCTCTCCTTCCCGTTTTCCTTGATCTCCCTCAGACAGAATCTCTTTTGATTATTCTATGCTGAATGGCAGCTATCTGGTGTTGATCAGCTTCAAGGTTGCCAAGCGCAACCACAAACGCAGACAGGGCCCTGGACAATGGCAGCCGGGCGGGGAGAGGCAGGGTGCGATGGATCCCGACAGCTCCTCCCCAAAGACGTCTTTTTTTTTTTTTTTTTCGCCCGCAAAAGGTAAGGGCCAAGGAGTCAAAACAATGAATCCTTGAGCAGGCGAGCCATCATTAAAATTCAAAGGATCATTATGTTTTTTTTTTGTTTTTTTTCGTACGCAAAATAAATCATTACAACGAGAGGCTTAAAAGGATTAAAACGACGCTTGATTCTGAGCCAAGGCGGGGAGTGGAGTCCGGACTCGGGGAGTTCACACTCACTCCACCTCGCCGGGGCGAAGGAGAAATGAGATGGAAATTCACTGAGCAAGTGCTGAATACCAGCAGTTCCCAAAAGGAAACATCCTCTTGTTTATTCACAATTATATTAAGCCGGAGTAAGACAGTATGTTTGCGAGGGGAAAACAAATTAACATAACAAATTGCTTATATCATACATTGCACCTGAGTGCACAATCGGGTCTTTTGGCGATAACTTTGGGGCCCTCCGTATTAACCCTCGAAACCTGCAATCTCTTAAGTGGTGTGATGATGAACTCCACTGGACTGTGTGATTATACAGTGCACGTGCAGTTAGACAGCAGCACAATACACCATATAATACATCATACAATACTTGGTTTTGCACAAGGCCTTTTACTTTGTTCCTGTTTTCATGACTTTAAAAATGTATTTCAAGCTTAATACTGTTTATCTCTGTCTGTATGCCTTTTGACCTTGAGATGTCTTTGCACAGGTCCTGGGTTAAGTCAAGAAAGTCCTTGTAAAATTTGGACACCAAATGTTAATACTGGCATTGCAATCTTTTTCCGAGGATAACAAAAAATATAACAAAAAAGTCTCACTTTATTTGTTTCACTTTTGTTAAATTTAACATCTATTATTTCCAGGTTTATTTTCAACATTTTTTAGAACTTTTCCTGTTCCTGTTTGTAGAATGCCTCAAATACCAACAATCTATCAGCTTAACCTCGGCTATTCCATCTTTTGGAAAACTTAGCGGATCTGTAGTTTTAAGAACATTCTGTTCTGACTACTGGACCATTAAAAAAAAAAGTACCTGTTGTTCTTGGACATCTGGGCGAGCTCTCGAGTACCCGTGGCTGCCGGACAGAACTGCTGGTTCTTAAGCTTCAGGGTCATCTGCTCCAGGATGTCCTTCTGGGCCTCCATGTGGCTCCTCTGCATCTCCCCCTGCCCAGGCAGAAGACAAAGAGAGAGAGAGAGAGAGAGAGAGAGAGAGAGAGAGAGAGAGAGAGAGAGAGAGAGAGAGAGAGAGAGAGAGAGAGTTTGTCACAAAATCAGCCAGACCAGGAGTGCTTTACAGTCCAATACTACAAATCTGCTGCCAGCTGCATCTGGCTTAAACAGCAAATACTGTGTTAGATTAAACAAGATGGCATTTCATCACAAAATTGGTCTGTTTTTTTATCTGTTCTGAATAGTCGTTTGTTCTATAATGGTTGCATGCTACACTGAACAGGACAAATATTGTGAAATAGTTCCTGAACTGAAGAGAAATACAAAGACTTTACACTGGTAAATTGTTTGAACCGACCCCATTTTCTCTTGAAAATATGTATATGAAACGGTTTGTAGTTCAGATGATTGGGCGGAAGCTAATAGTTTGGGTTTGAAATGTGTTTTGTTGATCAATAAATTAGGTTTCTCCATTGTTCGACTCTGAACAAAAATTGAGCACATTGGATGAACTGGTATTGGTCATAGCACTTAAAATGCATGTGGATGGATAGAGTTTACTTCAATCAAATGAGCGAGCATAGGCTGCTGGATTTCCACTCATTGTCATCCAATACATAAATGTCTGGTTTGTTTGCATTCCATACTGAAACCATTTTGCCCATTTTGCAGACGCCTCCGTAAAGGTCAAACAACCACATGAATTCAAGCAGCTCCTCAATCAACCACCTCCCCCCCCCATCCCCCTTGGTAATAAACAAGTAAATCAACAGAAGAGATGTGTTGCTTTTTCATTCCAGTTACTATGCCTATCAAAAAATGAGAGCGAGAGTGAGAGCGAGAGCGAGAGAGAGAGAGAGAGAGAGAGAGAGAGAGAGAGAGAGAGAGCGGGGGGCCTGTATGTGTACGGTGGGGGGAAGAGTATTTCAGCTCAGCCGCTTTGCTCATTTGGGAGGAATGAGATGAACCTAACTAGGAGCTCGAAGAAAATTAGCGGCAGTCGCGGGTGTGTGCGGGCAGGCGGGTGGCGAGCTCTGCGGCAGCGGCGGCTTCTCCCCCCTCGGAGGAATCGGCTTTCATTTGCCTTCATTTCTGATTCACTCAGCCCGCTCGGCCATGCCGTGTCAGGATCCTAATTACTCCGGCCCATCGCCGCTGCTTACACACACAATAATGACTAATGCCCGCCACAGACAAAAGCAATTTATTCCCGGCCACCTTGAATTTGAGGACAGTGAGGGGGCGTGAGTAACCCAACCCCCCCCCCCCCCCTCCCCCCCTCAACCTCCCACCTCACCACAAACACACACACACACACACACACACACTTAATACACCACTCCTGCTGACAGTACAGCCAGGGCTCTCCAGTCAGACGGCGATACCGACATGCTTTTTTGATGTTTTTTAATCCTTTATTTAAGCAGGTAGGGTGATTGAGAAGTCTTCTATTTTGCATTGGAGAGATGAGAGAGGGTGATATGGGGACGGGACAGAGAGATAAGATGGGCTTTACCCAACCTTTCACTGACCCCCGCTCCACCGTCATCACTACAGGCTGCAAGTCAAATAATGTTACCTGCCGAACTTTTTCAGTATGCCCAAAATTCTAATCTAGAACACCCCCTGGTGAAGATTAGAGTCTGTGTAAATACTCAGAATGTCAATAATAGAATGGAGAGCAGTGGCGAATGGGATTTGAAATCATAATTCTTAATGCATAATATATGTGCTCACTTTATTAGAAAATGGAGATTTTGAAGGTGTGTACGTTAGACTGAGTGTTAGACTACTACAAGTCTTACACATATTTTGTGGTTTGTTCAATTCTTCACAAAGTTAAAACAACTATAGACAAATCAAAAATAAATACAACTATAGGGGGGCAGACAAAAATGAAGAGATTTTTTCCTAATTTCTGTCATGTTCAACCTTTGAATAGGTAAAAGGAAAAAGAAATGCCCACTGTCGTAACTGCTTTTTCTAGATGTCAGTATGACCTCTTTGTGAAGGCAAAGCCTTCCATTGCTTCTGCCACAATTCTCCACAGAAAATAACACCCCTGATCTACACTATGGTTGGGTTTGATTTTCTTTGCAATTCCTTCCAGCCTGTTTAAAGTTCTGCTTATTCAGATATGCAGACAGAGGAGCTTCAGAGTGCTGCATCCTGTGTTCCCATTTCAAACAGAATCATTCAGACCTGCTTGCACACTGTCAAAACAGCTCCCTGCCTTTAAACTGCTAATGCACACATAAATCAATATACATTTTGATCATTTGATGAATACTTACGTTAGTCTCTGGAGTGTGTGTGTGTGTGTGTGTGTGTGAAAGAGAGAGAGAGAGAGAGAGAGGAAAAGAAAGAGGGAGTAAAAGAGAGGGTGGGTGTTCCGGTATGAAAATGTGCTGAATCAAGTCATTTTAAGGCCTTTATGTTGACATGCCAGTGCCAATTTGTCAGCCCCTGAGACACACTCACGTAACGTTTGGTCTGTCAATCACAAAATGGTGCAAGACTAGACATAGCTTTTATCAGCACCTGATTCCTTTCTGCCACTTCACTTCACCACACACACACACACACACACGGACATGGACACACACACAGTAATTACCAAAGGCCTCTATTCATCCAGCAGGGCAAAAATTAAATCCATGGTAAATATCAATAATTTATACATGCAGCTATAAGCAGTGTCAGCTCCCCCGGCTTTCTCTTGAACTAATGTCAATACCACTGCAATGCCTTAAAGATTAGAGAGGAGACGCATTGGATATTTCACATGAATAGCAGCAAATATAGCCTATTCTGCATGGATGCACAGTCCATGGGAAGTACTCTTAAAACTCATGGATGGCATTGATTTTCCAAAAGGTTTTTTTGTTTTTACCTTCAAAATAAAAGGGTTTTTTTACCAGAAAAATATATTTTAAAAAAGAGTTCTCTATACATTTTGAAGGAAGTTTGGGGAAATTAAATGGGACTTGAGTGTTGTGCACGCCCCGCACAAAAGTATCTTTTTAAAAAAGCACTCTCAAATGAATCATGGGTCATATTCTACACTGTTATAGTGCAAGTGCACCACACAGATGCAGCATTTTGAGTTACAATGACATTGAGCACACAAATACAGAGTGAAAACATGGATAGCACATGGGTAGACCTATCTATGTGTTAAAAAGCTATATTTCTAGTCTACTAGCCTATTTGTACTCACGCTAGTAATGCAATAGTTATTACATGTGCTTATGCAATATGTACAATTTTATAAAGCACATTTTTTTGCAAACAAAGTATCACTAATATCACTAAACAAAGGGCAGAATTCAGACTGAGAGACACATGTTGCAATGACTCGGCATTAGGTGAAATCCTTTGTTTCCTATCAAAAACGCAAAGTCAATGGCAAGGTCACAGAGGGCAGAGCACACCAAATCCAGATAAGCAGGGGAATATCCTCACAGTCAATGTGCAGGCAGCAATGGCAGGAAGAACTACAGACACGATAGTCATCCCCCCCCTCCAAAGTCCCCCCCTTTTCCCCTTTCCTGTCAAACAGACGGTTTGCATAAAAACACGGCCCAAATTTTATTTGAATCCCAACAATCAAAACAGAGTTGTGTAACACTTCTTTTCCCTTTTGTCTTTCTTCTGAGACAAAAGACAAATAAAGAAAAAACAGAACAAAAAGGAGGAGGCGAAAGCAGGAATTTTGTGGCTTCACTTGCAAACAGGATACAGCTCTCATTTGAAGCAGCTGGGGGACGATATAAATTAACGAGGAGAAATATGTGCCTCTGGTGAGCACTGGCGAGGAGGGGGAATGGCCGCCATGGGCCCGCAGATGCCTCTTAAACTGTATATTTAAGCAGAGGGGACGAAAAAAACACTGGCTATGTTTATTTCTTTATCGTCTTTTCCGAATGCAAGCATCGCCCCGGCAAGATTGAAAAACTGTGGGAAGTCGCCCACCGTCATACCCGCTTCCAACCCCCTGCTGCCCACCCCCCCCCCCCAAACACACACACACACCCCTCCCCATCTTCTCCCACCCCACCATACCACCAGCCCACCTCCAACGAGACTTGTGTTCAAAACACCCGGAACATCCATCGGCTCATTTGAAATGTCTCCCATCAGGCCCCGGCTCTGTCTCCGAGAGGCAGCCACGCGCTCGGAAAATGAATTCAGCCGGGAGTTGCGTGGGGTCGACTCTGGAGTTGTAAATGGCTGAGGATTCTATTAAAGCTTCTCGTAAATTTATATGCACGCAGAGAGCTGCGCATACACACACACTTACACACACACACACACACACACACACACACACACACACACACACACACACATGCACACACACACAAAGACGGGCACACAAAGACAACACAAAGCTTCACCTTCAAAACCTATTCATATAACAAGAATACAGGACACCATTTTTAAAAGCCTAATCATCATGGGGAGATGTGGTCTGTCCCATTCCGCATTGAATTTGAATAGGTTTGACAAGCAAAGTGCAAACAAAGTGCTATTATAGCAACAGACATTTTCTTGACTCTTTTTTTTTCTCTCCCAAAGCAGGATCCCTCACAGAGGAAAAAAAATCATCTGGCAGAGAATCCCTTTTTCAGGAGAGACACTCTCTGAGGTGCTGTAAGAAACATGCAACTCATTTGAAAACTATTACTTTCAAATCACTGGTCATAAAGTCTGCATGTAATATAGGCCGGGGTCTCCTGACATGAATCATGTGACTTTATGGACACAAATAATGGTTACTATGGGAGGGCTTTCTGACGGGAGTCCCTGCAATGTTTCTCTTATCAGGGCCTCCCCAGAACAACCAGCCTGCAGATGAGGAATTTTATTCTAGAAATGTTTTCCTAGTCATTTATTGTAGAAATGACTTCCTAAATTTAAACTCACCATAAAAAAATCAGGCTGTTAATTCAAGGTTATAATTCCAAAATGAATCTTATTATACACAGTCCTATATAAACCAGACTGTACTGTACATAAACACGGTATGTGATACTCTTCTTTTACAGAGTGCCAGTAACAACAGTGTATCTTTGCTTTCCAATTACCTGGACTCAGACTACACAATCTTGAGAGGAATGGGTGAGGAATGATAGGATTCAATTGGACCATTTTTTGTTTCTACCACAATCCATTAAAAACAGCAGAATTTGGCAGCTGAATTTCCACATTATGTTTTCATCTGGAAAACAGTCCCATATGTCATTGTGGAGAGAGAAAGAGAGAGAGAGAGAGAGAGAGAGAGAGAGAGAGAGAGAGAGAGAGAGAGAGAGAGAGGGAGAGAAGACAGCCAGAGTTTTGTTGGCCAGCCGGGCGGCTCCCCCATAAAGTTCCCCCAATGCGTTTGACCTTGACATTAAGTCTGCGGCTCTTGGCTCGGTGCAATAGATCTGTGATCACCTGCATATGTTCCTGCACCTTTAAGAAATATCTCACGGAGTTTGAAAGGTTTAGCTCTTGCAACATTTATCAGGGCGTGAAATTAGCAATTGCTAGGAGCTAAATTGCTGCCTCTTATTCAATGTTGTTGCTGAAAGGTGACATTTAATCGCTGATCCTTGCTTCCAAGAAGACTAAACAGCTGCAGACGCACACTCAGACTTGGGGAGGGCGGGGCAGAGGACCAAAGGTGTGTGTGTGTGTGTGTGTGTGTGTGTGTGTGTGTTGGGGTGGAGAGGGTGGTTTCAGACAATGTTCACATTATGGATCAGGGAGATGGGGGGTCGTATTGATCGTGCGATCATCATCTTTTTCGATAGCGGGCAGCCACTGCTTAATAACTGCTGCTTCTTTGGACCTTGACCAGCATTCCATGGCAGGTGCTGAGACAGATAAAACCCTCTGTTAGCAACTCGATCTAAATGCAAAAGATGCCTAAGATGAAATGTCAATATTGGTATTAGTCTTAATGTACTCTGTTAGTGGCATTCATGCTCGGAGGGAAAAATTAACACAAAATATGTAGGTGGGAATATGATGAATATGAAATATGATTTAGGAAAAAATATGTATTACGACAATTATTAACTAATCAAAAATTCACAACACAGCACTGGAGAGTGGATATAGGAATCCTCATTTCTTCATTCCGAAAGCTTTCCCACCATTTCTCTGTACTACCTCTCCAATCTTTCAAATGAGTTCTGGAATTAAAGGCATTTGGGGTTGAAATACTTCAGAGAAACCTGCCGCAACGATCCCGCAACTTCAATTCCGCTCGGCTTTTCAACGCAGCGAGACGGCATGCGCCAACCGGCTTAGATGAAGATATTTTGAAAGCCGAGCCAAGCGCTTCGGGCAGGTGTTACATGAGAATCCATTAATATAGGTAATTAACATTAGCCACCATTTTAATTAACATGCAAACTAATTAGGAAATAATTAAGTAACATAAAAATCTGATCTTAATGCTAAATCGCAGAAAAGGCGAGTATCAGAGACTCCTTGGCGTGGTGTCTTTGAATCTTTTTTCGGAGAAGGAGGGAGAGGAAGGTGGCACAGAAATTAACAGTGGGGCTTGATGTTTTCTGGTGCGGGATGAAAGCAGGTTTGTTTTCAAAGCGAATTGTGGTGGGGAAATAACTGCGTAAACAGGCACAGGATCAAACTGAGATAGCAAGGGGTTTGTGCCCGCTTCACAGGGCCCTCTCTCCCAGGCTCTCGAGGCTGTGCAGATTGCCGCTCTGCCACGGTGCCAATGCATTAGGAAATACAGAGAGCGGCCAATCGGCACAGCCTGGGCTGATTGTGTGTGTGTGTGTGTTTGTGTGTGTATGTGTGTGTGTTAACTCTCTCTCTAGGTTAGTCAGTGTGTTTATGTGGGCTTCTTGTGTGAGTTATGTGAGTGCATGAGTCTTTGTACTCCAATTTTGTTTGTGTGTGTGTGTGTGTGTGTGTGTGTGTGTGTGTGTGTGCGTCTTGAAAGAGAGGTCACAGCCACAGCTTAATCTAAATTATGGCCTTGACCCTTTCTGATGACCAGTGCTTAAAAGACGGGCGTAGCCACGAAGAGCCAGTCAGTTTGTTGTGAGTGACTGGCGCAAACACTTTCACACTGACCTACCCTTCCACATAAAACTAAGGAACAGTCCTGGCAATAATAGTTAACATTTAAAAGAGCCAGGTTAAAAAGCGAGATAAAACCATCAATAACAATGTCATGTTGCTGGGCAAGCAGTCAACATTGCAATTAAATAATAGACATTAAAGATGATGTTCTGCACTCCCGAAGTGTTAGTTTATTCTAAAGGATTTCTATGTTGCTTTTATAAGATGTCCATTTCCAACAAGATAGCAAATCTGGGTCTGACATTTGTTGTTCTAATGTCTGGCCGAGGACAATAAAGCAGCTCACGGAAGTACAAGGGAGAGAGCCATGCATGGAGAGTGCTTTTAAATGCTCTTCTTGGCAATGGTGGGGGAGGAAATTGATTTTAGTAATAAGACAAAAGAAAGCAATAGAAAAGATCGATGCATAAAGCTCGTACGTAATGTTCGAGGGGCCAAGTTTACTATTTCATTAACAGTGGGACAAAAACTCCAGAACGATTCGCAATGACAAATGCCCCGGACCATTATACGCGCATTTCAGGTAAGTGCTCAGGGCCAAGTTAAATTCAATTTCTCTGCTCCATTGTATCTCTATTTATTATTTGTTGTATTTGTTCCAGATGGCGGAGAGGCTGGGGTGTGCTGGGGAAACAGCACTGTTCCTTCGGCTCTGCAGAACCCAAGTCTGAAACTAAACTCCACGGCTGTGATCCTGGCCTCACGCACCCACCACACGAGTTGGAAATCTTTTACCCTTGGCTTTGCAGACCCCCCCCCCCCCCCCTTTGGATTGTAATGAAGGGTGAATTTCACTCTCTGTCCTGCCTCACACTTTAGCTAACTGTTAGCTTGCACCCGCAATCTCCAAGTCTACTTTGGTAGGTTCATGTTAAGTAGGTTCATTGGGTGTTTTTTTTTTTCCTTTTTTTTTTTCTTCTAAAACCCTGTATTCGGTGAAGGAGAGTATTCCTGCTTAAACATTCCCGTCTAGATCTCGGCTGTTCTACTGAGGGTGAATAACAATGGCATGTTACTCTCCTCCAACTCCTGAACAAACGCAGCTCATCCTCCGCCGCACCGACCAACACGGCCGAACGGTTGTCTGGTGATGACCTTGATTTTTTATTAAACATCATACCTGCAGCACGCGTTTTGAGAGCAAACAACCCCACCATCACCCTACCGCCACCCCCACTCCTTCTGTGGGAGTGACCTGACCAGCAAAGAGAGAAGGACCAAGAGCGTGAGAGAGGGAGAGGGAGAGAGAGAGAGAGAGAGAGAGAGAGAGAGGGAGAGAGAGAGGGAGAAAGGGAGAAAGGAAGAGAGAGAAACAGCCTTTCTAAATCCACACCTCAAAGCAGTCAGGCAGGGTAGGCAACCCATGGCTGTCAGGGGTTAACCAGCTAGGGAGGGAATTTAACCTGTCGGCTGACAGCCGCTAAACGACTCTGACATTGGGCTGCTGGGCTCATTCCCGGCCAGTGAGCCACCTTCAAAGTTGCTGTCAGGTAAATGACCTTGTATTTCATTAACTGATAATTAAATGGATTTATTCCACTAACGGTTTTAATTAAAATGCTAGAAATATTGATTACCTCTATCATCTCAACTCCCCCAAGAAGAAAAAAAGGTTTCAGAACTGTTTATTTAGAGAGTAGAGGAGAGAATTAAATTAGATTGAATCTCTAAGAGTCCTAAATAAGTCTCCACACTTTTTCTGCTGCCCTGGCAAGAAAAAAATGGTTTAATTTTTGGATGTTTGATTAATTATTTCAAAATCCATCTTTGCTTACCTTGATATTTAATTAAAATATCATTTTAAAACATAATTAAGTCAGTTCAATTCAAGTGTCTGGAACATAATTAAATAATCAAAGCTGCCAATGGCTGTATATTTAAGACGATTTACATCATCTGAAAAAAGAAAGGAAAAACAACAATAACAGTCAGTGAGACCAAAGCCAGACAGGATATTACATCTCCCTCATCTTGGCCAGTGGTTTGGAACCATGCTATTGTTCTAATGCATATTGGCTGTTGTGCCAAAACACAGTGTCATCAAAGCGTCATGATGTTGCAGATATACAACCACAGCATGAGCTCCAACTCCTCCTGATGGACAAACTAATTACGCATGAAATCAAATATGAGTCTCTGTAAGTCTCACTTTTATGGAAAAAATAGAAATATGTTCACATACATTTGCACCCAGTAGGATCTTTTGTTGCAACACAACCCCAGCCCCTGGTTGAATTGAAAGTGTATTTCTGACCTACAGGCAATTGAGAGCATTGATAGGCAAAAGTTTGGGGGCCTGCATAACTAAAGTGGCAAGTTTCTCAGGGAGAAAGGATATTTGAAGTGTATATCTTTTTTATGACATTGTTGTAATGGGAAGTAATGATCTTTACAGTTCCGCAACGCAGATCATTGAAAATGCACTGATAACTGAAAATCAAATTAGCCCAGCAATTGTGGCTCTGCACTGATCCATCATCTTGGAGTTTCTCACAAACAACAAAATTAGATCAGTCATTCTCATTTATTTTCTTCACGGGAGGCACAGGAAAGTTAACACGTTGAGGGAAAATGAGAAATAATTACAGGGCATTTTGTATAATTCCCCACAATTAAGTATAATTTTATATCAACTGTGTCAAAAAAAGAAAGGGTGTTGCCTATTGTTAAGGGAAATTGTTGTTGATGAATGGCGCTCGGGATCCAGCGCAACCGCCAGCCTGAGTAAACAGATGTAGCATGTTGACAAGCCAGAGAGCATGAAAACGGCGGCTTAGCCGTGGAAGAAAACCCAACGAGGGACACGAGGACACACCCGCAGCCTGATAGTGACATTAAATCATAATAACATTTCCCAGAGATTCTCCACGGAGGTGGAGATGACAACACCCCACCCTCCACCACCATCACCACCACCACCCACCCTTTCCCGACCCTCCAGCCTTTTAAAATGGTCTAAATAAAGGACAACCTCAAGGAGAAAATGCTGCGACAGGATCATACTATTTGGGTCTGCTCTCTGCCACGACAGTGTGAAGTGCCAGAAATGTGTGCTGGTTTTTGTTCGAAAGCTGTCTGAAGCAGGTTAATCTCGATTGTGAATCATGTTTGCACATTTGTGTACAAAAGGTGAATTCTCTGCAGATTGGCTAGATATGTGAAGATTGTGTTTCATTTTTACAAAAAAGTCAGCTACATATTCAGTGTCATATCTTTTCAAATACATTCCCACACAGTTAGAGTACAGTACCTTGGTTAAATATAAGCTCCATTAACTCGGCACAAATCTACTGTATGTTGACACTGAATATTACAGTTCCCAATGGGAAGGCTGGCTCCCCTACTGTGGATGAATCATTGCGGTTCATTTGCACTGCTGGATCCAACACACAGCTGCAAAACTCAACACGCGACCAGATAGCCATCTTTCTCTCTTCCTTTCATGCAGTAAAGTCACATCAAATTTGAGCATTTTTGTGACTGTGGTCCCTTTGAATGGACACAGTCGTTCAGGCTGCTTTACAAACACCAGAAGGTGACGAGAATCTAGTCCTGTGATTCACTGGGAATCCTGTAAAACGGGCTCTATAAACGTCCAAGTGTGGAGCCATTACTTAGGATGATAAACAGGTTCAGCGGACGGAGAGGTTAAGCGGGGCGCTGGATTAGTCTATGTCACTGGCCTCCCAGCAGGGGAGACGGCCAAGGCCACAGCGGGTCAGACAGAGAGTGAATCCTCCGCTCCCCGACTTGTGTGAAACAGGAGATCCGTGCAGTACGAAAGCTGCGGTTTCTCCCCTTATTCCTATAATAACAGGGAGGGTTATGAGAGAATGAGTAAATTATAAGGCACGTTACATTCATAAAGTACGCTTGTCGTGGCTTTAAATCTGTCTTTATTCCGAGCGTTAAAGTCCAATACAGCTGCCATATGTGAAGAAAGCAAAAAATCCGCCGTGGCATTTAAATTCCAGACTTGCTCGTTGAGTCGTCTACTATACACTGCTTTGTTTATGTTTGTTTTTGGATTTAAAAGCCTATCTCCAGTGATTTCATTTGAAATTCATGCCCCCCTTTGAAAAGCCCGTCTCCGCCTTACAGTCCCAGAGACAGGCTCCGGTATTAGGTGCCGTTTGGTCTTGGGAACAAAGCGCCTGAGGCATATCACAGAGAATGGACAGATATCAGCACACCCAGGAATACCCGGGAGACAGCCCTATAGATCACTGCTGCTGCACCCCCAACGCAGCGCTCTGGCTTTCTCAAAGAGCCCAGTGGGCCGCACTGTTAGGCGACCTCTGCAGCCTTAGCTAGTTTTACTTACAGTTTGTGTTCAAGGACACCATCCTCGGCAAGAGTTACTGTAGGGGAGGCGCAAAAACATAAATCAAAAGTAATCCGGCGGACACCCCACCCTGCATCCGTAGAAAAGCTAACATTTATAACTGCCACCATGCCATAATAGCTTTTATAGGCCGGGGCAGAGAGAGAGAGGGAGAGGGAGCGAGAGAGAGAGAGAAAAGAAGAGAGAGAGAGGGGGAATGGAAAATGCAGAGATCCCAACACTGATGATGGGGGTTTTATGAGGGAAAACCCCTGTCTGATTATCGAGCCAAAGCAAGACAGCTCAGCACAAACAGATAAAAAGCGTAATATATGAGAATCAAAGACGCGAGGCACATTTGCATTCGTCATTATCCAATAGACGTCCATTTCTTTCTTGTCCCTCTCTAAATCACCACAATCAGCCCAAACGACTCCTCTCCTCTTTACGAATTAAGGGGGAGTATTAACTGCGATTCACTCCGCGGGGAAAGGGAGTCATTGATTTGGATTTGGAAAACAGTAAATGTTATGAATCTCTTCGGGGCAAGCGTCCATGTACTGTTGAGTTGTCCCATCATTCACAGAGCATGCAATAGCTGTAAATAAATTCCTGGGGCGGAAAAAAAGAGAAGTGCAGGCTGAAGCCATCTCTGTGTGGAAGGGATGAGGGGATGAAAGGATGTAAGAAAAGAGGGATGGAGGGATGGAGGGAGGGTGAGAGTGAAGTCCCAGGCGTCCTCTCTCATTGTAGTGGCACCGGCCAGGTGGCAGGGACAACCGTGTCAGAGGAAGACAAACTCTCCGCGCCCTCATGGGTCATCTATTCCCATGGAGATATTCAGTCCTGGAATTTAATCTGTCTGGTCACTGTTATCGTTTGAGAAATTTCCCATCAACCCACCCTCTCCACCAACTGCCCCCCCCTCCAACAAACACACACACACAAAACACCTACCCCCCCACCATCAGCCTAGAGCCACATTATACAAGGCATCAGTCACGCAAACGTGCCGCTGTCTGACCACATACATTACAAAAACCCATCGGAGATCAATACCAAGCCCCTTTCTCCTCCAGTCTGCATCTTCTCACGCCAGACGACAGCCGCCTTGTAATACAACACTACCATTATAACCTTCTCACCTGAAATCGCCCAATTTTCAGGCCCACGGCTTTGTTTTCGTTAGTTGTTTCTTTAATACAGTATTTCTGATTCAAGTGGCCTGCAGTCTGTTTGCCATGTATCGCACTTGAAACGGTGGTCTGATTTGGTGTGCCTGACAATAGGTGCTTCTTTAAGCAGGGATGATGATTTATACATGCGGCTTTTCTCGGCTCTCCAGCCCTCAGTCCTGATTACATGCCCCTGGAAGATGCCGCGCCATGTCTTTACATTGAAATCATCAGAACAGCACAGACACACACACACACACACACACACACACACACACACAGGCACATGCACACGCACACACTGGGACACAAGTGAGCATGCACACATACACTTCAAATATGCGCACACACACACACACATACACACACACACACACCCACACACACACACACACACGTATGTGAGTGTGTAATCAGCATTCAAGGTGTCCGATAATGTATCTTTTTACAAGTTAGAGCATCTGTCAAAGACGGCCATAAAACGTTGAAGAGAAATAATTAAGGCTCGTCAAAAAACATGGGGAAAGCTGTGACGTGAGAGGGCACGGGGGCAAAGTCATTTTAGCAGATAATAACATGCGATGAACACAACGCAAAAACATGCTAAATCACTCCCCAGAATGTCTTCTTTTATTTATATACGGATACATTCCATTCATGAGAGATTCTTTTTGCCCTGTCGTCTACCTCTCATCCTCCACCTTCTATCCCTTCTTCCTTCCTTCTCAGTCTCTCTGCTTCCTGTTTTTTTTTTTTTTTTTGCTTCTCATGCATAGCAGTGAGCATGCCTTCCTTCCCGTCAGAGCTTTGGCCAGGTTTCAGGAGAGAGAATAGATCCAGAGGGCACACATTAGAATTTTATATCACTTCAAGAAGCGGAAGAGAGGAAGGTGATGGTGGTGGAGAGGGTGGAGAAGAGCAGAGACATGAAGCTTTGGTGACATTCACTGAAGGCTGAGGGATGAGGGGTGTGGGGGGGGAGGGTGGCAAGGATGGGGAGGGTGCTGAGGGATGATGGGAAGATGTTTCTGTCTTCTCACCTGGCTATGAGGCATGCTAAATCTGAGGCGGCGATAAGGTAATTCTGCCGCAGATATGTCATAACAGCCGAGACAGGTTTATGTTTACCAGATTGGCTATGAGCACTCCTGATTTCAGAGAAAGAAATACACACACACACACACACATACATGCATGCATGCATACACACAGACAAGCACACAAGAGTTGTGCATTCAGGTATGCCTGGAGAGACTTCAGCTAAATACACACCACCCGCCTCCGAAAAAAGTTTGGCAAAAATTGCCTCCGTATCTTGACGCGAACATACATCTCAAGTAATATTCGAAAGTGAACACGTCGTACTAGCATGCCATAAAATTTCAAACATTAAGCTTTCCCAAGTGACACACACAAAGGATTTGTGGGAGACGACCAGCGTGGAGTAGGGGGGAATTCGTTTTTTTTTCTTTTCACGACTGCATCATTTTCAATTGCTAATCCACTGTGCACCCTGGTCCACTGACTACACAGTATCTATCACATTCTCAATATTAATAATACAGAGAACAGTTGATGCTTTTCTCTGATGCCTATCCTTGCCACTGAAGGCTTGTTAAATATTCATTGACAATTATCCCCACAGTGAGGCAAGGGTAAGTGCTCAGCCTCGTGCAGGAGCTCTCAAAATAAAGACCCGTGCAGTTATTACACTTCCCCAATATACTCTCTCTCTCTCTCTCTCTCTCTCTCTCTCTCTCTCTCTCTCTCTCTCTCTCTCTTCTCTCTCTCTCTCTCTCTCTCTCTCTCTCTCTCTCTCTCTCTCACACACACACACACAAACTATCTCTCTGTCTTTCACACACACACTCTATCTCCTTTCGAGGTCTTTCTCTTCTTCTCTCATATGCATGTTCCTTTTTTTTTTAGCTTCACTCTGGCTTTCTCTTGTGCTCTCACCCTCTCTTACTCTCTCTGGCTTTCTCTTGTGCTCTCACCCTCTCTTACTCTCTCTGGCTTTCTCTTGTGCTCTCACCCTCTCTTACTCTCTCTGGCTTTCTCTTGTTTTCTAGCCCTCTCTCTCTTTCTCTCTCTCAGTTTGTTCTCGTTTGACTGTCTCGCTCTACCTTTCCTTCTCTATCCATTCCTACCCCTTTCTTGTTGTCTTTAGACTTCTGTCCATCTCTTGTTCTGCTCATGTTCCTGCACATGCGCTCTGCCACACTTTACAGTCCAATCAAAAAGTCCAGCGTCTAATTATTTCACATCTGATGAAAACAGAGTATTAAATATTCAAAGCTGCCTGTGGCCTTTCTTGCAGGTCTTTTGATTGAAATAGACATAAAATGATCACAGCAGCACCAAACTCACTAAAACCCCTCTTAGGGAATACGACTAGAGATTTTATTTCAAACAGGTAAAGCCAAATATATGTATTTTGCCACAAGGTTTTGCTTTCATCTAAGGTACAGGTCTATGAACATGATAAGGTGTATGTTTAATTAGTAATGGACCCTTATAAAAGGCAATATTACCCTGACTTATAGGTGTCAGAGTTGGATTCTCTTACAGGATTATAATGGTATAGATTCTGCACTTTCCCCCTAATTACTTCACAATTATTTTATATGCTGGTTTCATTGACCTGATCAAAAATGTGCACCAACCACAAACATTGTTTTCAGAAAATGCACCCAGGGCTTCCAGCTAACAAAACAGAGGTACCTTGAAATATGAGTAGAAATATAAATACAAAACAAACAAAAAAAGTATGGGTAAGGCTATTTGCACCCCTGGTACAATTAGCAGTGTATGCTATTCGTACCCTGGTGCAATTAGAAGTGAATGCTATTCTTACCCCAGTGCACACAACAATGAGTTCTATTAATACCCGTCTGGTACAAATATCAATGTATGCTATTTGTTCCCTGGTGCACACTGCAATGTGTTCTATTAATACCCCGTCTGGTATATCAGTGTATGCTATTTGCACCCCTCTGCATTTACTCTGGCATATTGATCACACAATGTAATAATAATAAAAAAAACGAGCAACATGTTTTTGTTGTTATGTCACAGGGTGTGAATAGCTCAGCTGTGAAATAGACACTCTGAATAAGGTATGCTGTTTGCATCACTGTTTAATTAGATGTGAATGCTATTCGTACCCTGGTGTATATAGTAATGTACCGGTATGCTATTTACACCCTGGTGCGTGAACTAGCTAATTGTTGCAATCCAAACTTCCGTTTTAGAACTGATCTCTTGTTCAAATTGCGCAGAGACGTTGGTACACATGCACACTCATTCTGCCGAAACGCTTTCTGAGGGAATCAAACCCCAGTCTCCCACGTACTAAACCATGTCATTAACCACTGTACTATCGACTTCCACGTCAAAATGAGTGTTAGGCCTGAGTGTCATAATCACGAAATTTCTGTTAACTAACAAACTGACGGTTGTATGTGTTCACTGAACAAAGATTATGAAAATAAAACACAACTTTTCCATCTAAAACAGATATCAGTGCCAAAACCTTTCCGAATTCTTCACTTTCTGCTGACGAAAAAACAAATGTCCGCCATGTTTTTTGTGTACGCGGGCAACGTGTTTTTGTTGTTATGTCACAGGGTGTGAATAGCTCAGCTGTGTGACCAAGGCTATTAGTACCAGGGGTGTAAATAGACACTCCGAAAAAGTATTTCATAAACGTTACAAGCTGAACAAGATGGGTCTCCAGTAGGAATAAAATGTTCTTTCCACAGCAAAGTGAAGAAAGCGACATAACAGCACATCAAAACATGTACTCTTCTCCCAAAAACTCCTGACACAGTAGCGCTTCTTCTTAAACAGGAGAAATGTATTGTTGCTCAACACTCACTGTTTTGACATAGTGAAATGACAAAATGATGAAGAGCTTAAACGGGGAAAGTTCTGCATTTCAACTTTCACCGTAACAGCACCGGAGAGGGGGTAAACTTTCAGGACTCTCGCCCACTTTGCTGCAGCCAATGTCAAGTGTGCCTCCTGGTATCCACACACCGCCTATCAGATCAGGCCTTCATTGTGTTCAGTTTGATAGAATTCATTAAGCATTTCACAGGCATGGCGAGTGGACACCCCTGTGACTCCAGTCGGAAATCAAAGTAATCGGCCCCCATTGCGCTCTGCATTGGCAGAAAAACACGCGCGCACACACAAAGACCAAATAAATAAATAATTCAAAATAAGAAAAGCACTGTGATTCTAATAATTACTGCCTAAAGTGTTCCTTGTTGCTTTATTTTTGAGCAAGTTGGGTAATCTTTGATCCGATTGCCGAGGGTTGGACGCCGCATACAAATGAAGAATAATAAAAACGCAGTTTTATATTCCGGACTTTTCCGACTGCCGCGGTACAGCATGGCCAAAGGACACGGAATGAGAATGAAAAAGGGAAAGAAGGAGAAAAAAAACAAATTAAGTCACACAAGAGGAGATTCTCAGTCTGCAGAGGGGCTTTATGGCTTCATTCATGTTTCACAGCCCGACACAGAATATCTTCTTCTCCCTCCTACCTCCCTAACCCCCACCCCCATCCTCACCCCCCCCCCCCCCAAACCATATGCATCCTTCATAAAAACAGCATTACAAAACAGGGCCTCCATTCCTCTAGAGTTCAGAAATTGGTAAGCAACTGGGGACATAGAGGGACAGATAGATAATAGACAGTTCCATTCCAGCTCATATTGGGGTGAGGCACCACACAAACCAAACAGAAGAGGAGAAACCATGGCCTTGGCCACCTTCAGACCTCTACTACTCCATGCTTTCCACATTCTGCAGTGTGATTACTCTTTATTTTGCCGAGCCGCATAAATCAACACAAATAATAATAATAAAAAAAAAAACAAGCCCTGCATATTAATTTCTATCATGGGTGTGATTAAATATTTGAAAACCCACCTGACAAAACTGGGTAGCTGTTAACTTTTTCTCCCTCTCCATAAAAAATTCATTTCAATTGTCAGATCGCCTGGGGCAAAACGCACTTTAAGAGGTATGTCATTTTAACTCACTTTATAAATTACAGTCAGAGCGCCCACGCGTGTGAATATGAGCAGAAAGAGATGGCATAAATTACTGCTTATTTGGATCCCTGATTATTTTTCTTTTTCTGTTTTTTTACTGTGTGTGTGTGTGTGTGTGTGTGTGTGTGTGTGTGTGTGTGTGTGTGCGTGCTTCACAGCCAGCCCAATAAACAGTTTTGAGCTGATGTAGATGAATGTTAAGTGTATCTGAATTAACTGGGAGCCTTGTTAAACATGCCGCCCGCTCCCGGGTGCTTCACCGCTGGGACTTGGCCACGGCGTGCGCGGATTAGGATTACTAATGTGCCACTGGAATGAAAAGAGTTGCTGCTAACAAAGGACTGGAGCCCCTGCATGCTGCTCTGTCTGTCTGGACGTGTGTGTGTGTGTGTGTGTGTGTGTGTGTGTGAGTGTGTGTGTGAGTGTGTGTGTGTGTGTCTCTGTGTGTGTGTGTGTGTGGGTATGTGTGTGTGAGTGTGTGTGTGTGTGTGTGTCTGTGTGTGTGTCTCTGTGTGTGTGTGTGTGTGTGTGTGTGTGTGCGTGTGTGTGTGTGTGTGTCTGTGTGTGTGTGTGTGTGTGTGTGTGTGTGTGTTCACTGTTCTCACCTGAATCGAGGGGTATGTGGACGTATAAAGCATGGAAGACTCTTAGTGGGGAGCAAGGGAGAGAAGTGCTAGCTGGGTCATTTGAAAGCAAAGACCTTGAAACTACAACTACAGCATAATTTAGAAGCACAGTGGACTCCGAGCTGAACTTTTTCCTTTTTTTTTTTTCAAAATTCAAGGGTACTGCTCACATATACACTGAGCAACTCTTCTAACTATAGTTTTATTGAGAACCATTGACAAAGCTGATATTCATATAGCAGGAACACACTGTCATATACAAAACCAAAACTGATTCAACAGATGGTAAAACAAACATAAACAGGAATGGAAGCATATACCACACAGAGATCTGCAGCACACATTTCTATGGCAAATATATCTTTTCATTTAGTGTCTTTCGATTATAGCTACATCAAACGTTACCTGCCTCAAAGAGGCCCTGGGAAGCCTTTACTCTAAAATGCCGAAAGCAGAAATAGAGGACTTGGCCTCCTGTGCACCCCCAACACCATACACCCCCCCCCACACACACACACTCAATTTTCCCAACTTCAAAAACTTTTTTTTTAACCAAGCCAAGGACGATGGGGTGACCTACATGTTAAAGTCATATTTTCTGCAGTTTAATAGGTGTGTCCTTAAACGCCTGTGCTTGATCCAGAGCTGAACCTGCGTTTAAAGAGAGAGACCCACCCACCCTCCTGGCATCTCCATCATAACACCTGCGTGCACACACACACACACACACACACACACACACACACACACACACACACACACACACACCCCACCTCCCCATAAATTTCAACACCTGGTGCCAAGAGTCCTTTGCATGGGGCAGGGCGGACACATCCAGGTTTTAAGTGCCTCTTCATTTAATTTCATCCTCACCAGCAATAACCTGGGGGGGTCACATTACCCCCCCCCCACACCCCCCCACCCCA
>NW_027468680.1:13667581-13672581 GCF_046254945.1 Alosa pseudoharengus
TCTCACACACACACACACGCACAAATGCACACACGCACGCACAAATGCACGCGCACACACACACACACACACACACACACGCAGGCTCTTTGTTGAAAAGATGAAAAGATATGTACACTTCTTCCCAGTCACACGTGACATATGGCCTGACACATCCCAAACAGCAGAGTAAATACACTCACACAGACTTAATCTCTGCCTCATACTCATAGACATGCATGCACACACGCACACACACACACACATGCACACACACACACACACACACACACACATAAGTATCACATATGAACACACAAGCAGTGACACTAAATATATTCATACATGCATATTACATGTCCACAAAACATCTCTCAACAACTCACACTCATGGGTGCACTTGTGTGCACACACACACACACACACACACACACACACACACACACACACACACACACACACACACACACACACACACACACACACACACACACACACACACACACACACACACACACCTAACTCCTTCAGTGAAAAATTGAATGGCAAGTGTGAGAAGCAACGCTTCTGAGACACATTAGAAATGTTCAATCACATTATCTCCCAGCACACACACACACACACACACACATCACACACACACACACACACACACACACACACACACACATCACACACACACATCACACAACCTCTAAACACCCTTCACACACTCCCTCCCTGTGCTCAAACACACATTATTCATGGCGGACGTTCTCCCCTGCGCGCGTCTCACCACATTGTTCTCAGGACTCTCTGTCGTTCACACACACACATGTACACACACACACACACACACGCGCATGCTGCACAGTATCTGTCTGTGTCAATCCTGCTCGTTCTTCCATATACACAGCAGGCCGCAACTGCAACTCATGCAACTCATTCACCCAAGGTGTGCTTTCAGCTAACAGTCCAACTAATGTTCACCAGCAAATATTGTTTTTAGTTGATTTTGCATTTTTTTTTTCTAGATTTTTTTTCTCCATTTTGTTTTATTTTACTAAGTGTGCCCTGCAGAAAACGACCTTCACAATTCAATCCCCACCGCTGGGAGTTCTCTGCTCATACCCTAGGGAGAAGCATTTTTTCTCTCTTCTCTCCCTCTCTTTCTATCTCTTTCCCCCTCTCTGTCTGTCTGTCTGTCTGTCTCTCGCTTTTCCGTCTGAAAGGAAGCCCATCAGACCCCCACCCTGGAGCTGCGTAGCGTCTGATGCTCCCCCCTAGCTTATTACTGTGATGTCTCTGTTTCCTCATCATTCTCCTATTCAGTGGGGGAAAAACACGCATCCGCCAAACACGCTCTCTATTCTCCTACACTCCTTCTCTCGTTCACTCGTTTCCCTCGCTTACTGGCTCTCCATCTCTCACTTTGCACTAGCACTCTCTCCATCTCTTTCTCTCTGTCTCTCTCTCTCTCTCTCCAATTCTCTCTCTCTTTCTCTCTCCATCTCTCTATGCCCCTCTCTGGCTTTTTTGATGGGTGCTGGTTTCTCCGCAGAGGCTGCTGGAGAAGTGGGGGAAGAGGGAGACGGAAGCGAGGGAGGGATGGATGGAGGGAGGGTGGGGGAAAAAAGAAAGATGAAACTTTCATGTTGATTGGTTTTGATAATACCCAACGCTCTCTCTCACTCCACACTCTCGGCTGGCTCTTCAGCCGCAAAGTGTAATCACAAAGTAGAGAGCATTATCCTGAGTCCTGGAGGAGAGAGAGAGGGAGGGAGAGAAAGAGAGAGAGAGAGAGAGAGAGAGAGGGAGAGATGGAGAGAGGTGGTGCGGGCACAGGGAAAAGGGTGAGGAGAAAGGGGGAGAGTGGGGTGTGGTGTGTGTGTGTGTGTGTGCTTTTGAAGATGTAGCGGTGGTGAGAGGTGGTGGAGTGGGAGGGGTTGCTGGTGCGAGTGGTGGTTGGGGGGGGGGGGGGTGGTTGGGGGTTGTGGGGGTTGGGGGGGTTGAGTCCACACTCCGCGTCCCAGGGGGGACCGTGCCGAGAAGGCGCCTAAAGCCATCTTCGCCTCAGATTCCCATCTCCTCAGATCTCGGCCGGGCCTGTTTGGGGCGATTACGGGCCGTTCTGATCTGACCGGCGCGGCGGAGAGGAGCTGGGGGAGCTGCCAGAGCCCATCTCCAGCTCCCTGCCTCTGCCCCCGCCTGGCTGGATGGCGCTGCGCGCGCACACGCGCAGGGGGATGGGGCTGCGTGGAGGCTGATAAAGGGGACTCCACGCTGAAATCGCTCCCCCTCGTCCTGCCGAGGCGGCTAGTGCGGCAGATCCAGCAGCTGAAGAGGAGGAAGAGGAGGAGGAGGAGGAGGAGGAGGAGGAGGGGGTACCAGCTCCTGAGTGAGCACAACACAACCACTGCGCTCGGATCCGATCCGGGGCTAAGCAATCAAGCCCAACAAGCTCCTAAAAGAGCCCACCCCACCCCCTTAAAAAACAAATCCTCAGATTCAAACCTTAGATAGCAGAGTTAGGTGTTGTTAGCCAAAGTGTTTATAGTTAAGTTGTGCTTAAGTTGTGTGAAGTGATATTGGGTATTAATCTAAAAAAAACATGTTCAAAAATGTATTATCATATTATTCAATTATTATATTATTCAAATATTAGACATTGTTATGCACATTTAGCATTTAAATTTGTCCTGATTTTCTATGTTGTCCTAACACCAGGATTCACTACAAATTTACCTTTCCTGCACAATAATACAATAATAGTCATAGCAGGAGAGTTGTTGCTCATTTTCATTGTTTTGTTTATATATTGGTTTGATGAGAGGCAAGTAAAGTCGAAAACAAAAAAAGTTTCCACATATCTGTCGACTTTGTCAATGACTTGCGAGATGCTATGCTGACTCATGGCCATTCACGTTAGCGTGCCAGTCAAGTCCGTCCAGTGCTGGCTCTGCCGAGAGGCATCAGGACGCGCCGGAGCGCCCAATCTGATGGATTGGTTTGGCGAGGGTATTCGTCATCGCTGACAACGGTGGAATCTCAAGAACTCTTATTTATGACCGTTGATATGTGGAAAATTGATAGGCCTCCTCTTCTGCCTCTTAATGTCTCTCCTCACCAAGTTAAAACTAAAACACAATAAACTGATGTTTATCTCCACTCCGCATGAAGCGCTAGCCTTTTTACTTATTTATATATTTCACAAAGGTGTCTGCATTATGTATCACTAATATCGAAAAGACATTCTTGGATATGGCAAGGTTTTTGAGTTATATATCCTTCTCTGTGATGCTTTGAGGTGAGTGACTAAATAAAATAAATGAAATCGTGCATTTATACATTGTACTGTACCAAGGATATGACTATCATACCATCTTATTAAAACAATCTTATAAAAACAACAGGGTGTCAGTAGCACAAAGCCAGCTCGTCTAATTCAGGTTTGTGTAAGTAATAATGGAATGCATATTATTTTTTGGCGCAGGGACCATTTGCAGTTAGAGAGAAAAGACGCAACACATCCTTTGATAAATCTGTGCTATGGAGAGAGAGCGAGAGAAAGAGAGAGAGAGCTTTGAATTCTCTCGTTCCATGCGGAGAGGAAGGGAGGGCAGCAGAGGAATCCTTGACAAGTACATTTCCAAAGCATTTCACATGTTGGTTATTGTGAGATGGAAACTCATTAAGATTGCAGAGAGACTTTGTGAACGCGGGAGAGAGCTCGACAGTAATAAGGTTCAGTTGTCTCGGTTCGTAAAAGCAGCCATGCTAAACACTGCTTTCATAAAGCGCCGTCTACATCTCGTTCTTCTTCAGCAATGGGAGATTCATTTTTATCTAATCTAATGAAGTCAATGTCCACTGCAATCTGATTGATGTACTGCATGTACAACAATATGCAGGTGTATGTATTCATGTATATTTGTGTGTATGTGTGCTTGTCTAAACTGGATGTCTGTGTGTGCATGTGAGAAAATGTTAGAGAGAGTGTCAGTTCTCACCCAGATGCCCGCCTCCCTGCCTGCCAGCCTGTCTGTGTGTACGTGTGTGTGTGTTTGGGGGGGGGGGGGGCGCTTGTATGTGTGTGCATGCGTGTGTGTATGTGTATGTGTGTATGTGTTTGTGTGTGCGTTTGTGTAAGTACATGTGTGTGTGTGTGCATGTATGTATGTGCATGTGTGTGTGTGTGTGTGTGTGTGTGTGTGTGTGTGTGTGTGTGTGTGTGTGTGTGCATGTATGTATGTGCATGTGTGTCTGTGTGTGTGTGTGTGTGTGTGTGTGTGTGTGTGTGTGTGTGTGTGTGTGCATGTATGTATGTGCATGTGTGTCTGTGTGTGTGTGGGTCTGTGTGTGTGTGTGTGGGTCTGTGTGTGTGTGTGCGCACATGTGTGTGTTGCTATGCTGTGCTGTGCACCCAGCGGGGCTGTGCTGGGTGGATTAGACGCAAGGGGCCAGCCGGGTTATCGCTGAGTTGACACCAATAGATGTGCTGCTCAAGCCACCGGACCACTGAGGACCCTCACCACCCTAATCCCCACAGCCATACAGAGAGGAGCAGGGCAGTGAGAGGGGGAGAGAGAGAGGAGGAGGAGGAGGAGGAGAGGAGGAGAGGAGGAGAGGAGAGGGGGAGAGGAGGAGAGGAGAGGGGGAGGAGGAGGAGAGGAGAGGGGGAAATGGAGAGAGACAGGGAGAAGAGAGGGGGGGGAAGGGAGAGAGTGAGGTGGGATAAGAAGGAGAGGGAAGGGAAGAAGAAGGGGGTGAAAAGAAGGGAGGGGGGAGAGAGAGAGATGGAGGAGAAGACGGGGGGGGGGGGGGAGAGAGAGAGGGAGAGAAGATGGGAAGGAGAGAGAGGGGAAGTAGAGTAAGATGGAGGAGAGATGTGAGCTGTGGAGGGTGGGAAACAAGGAGCAGAGGAGGAGAGGAGAGAGGGGGGGGGAGGGGGAGGAGGGGAGGAGGAAATGGAGAGAAGGAGAGGAGGAGAGGAAGAAGGGGGGGTAGATATAGGTGTGGAACCATCATGAAGCAGCTGCTAC
>NW_027468680.1:13677581-13722581 GCF_046254945.1 Alosa pseudoharengus
AGAATAAGTGTGAGATGAACAAAAGGACTGGAGGAGAGAGAGAAAGATGATGAACCAAAAGAGAGGGATGAACAAACCCAGCAATAAAGGGAGAGACAGCCAGAGAGAGAGAGAGAGAGAGAGAGGTAGGGACAGATAGAGGCAGAGGCACAAGAGAGGGAGAAAGAAAGGAGAGAAAGAGAAGAGACAGGGAGAGGTACAAGGGAGAGGAAGATAGAAAGAGGGACACAGAGACAGAGGGAGAGGTATGAGGTAGCGGGAGATAATAAGAGGGAGATGGAGCGAGAGCCAGAGGGAAAGAGAGAGAGAGAGAGAGAGGAGAGACGGAGAGGCTTGTCGCGTCACACATGGCTGGGCCCCTGAGACGGCCCCGGCCGAGCCTTCAGCTGCCAGCTGTCTGTTGCCATGAGGATGAAGTCATCTCCAGGGGCCCGCATACTAATGTAATCAATCAGCTCCCCACTGTGACACGCATCAGCTCAGGTGCCTGGCCGCTCCCGCTGCTGCCCCCACCGCCACCGCCACCGCACGCTGCCACACCCATCTGCCTGCTCACCCACATACCCACATACCCACGTGCCCACGTGCCCGCCAGCCTGCACACTGGGCTTCATACTGCACCTGTATTCTGGCAAAGTTGTGCCATGATGTGTCTTCATTTGGTTTTGTTTCTATCTTGCTTCCTTAATCTGTTATTTTATATATACTAGTGCAGTGCCCGTTCAAAATCCTGTAGCCCAATTACATGCCTGCAGGTAGGCCTGCTTTAAACATAGGAAAGGGAAAAACATAATTCCAGGTAAGCATTCAATAATGAATAGGCCTACAGATAATATAATAATATAATAAATGTGAAGTGAGCAGAATTTAAGCATGGCTGCATGTGACATTTTTTACAAATCAAAATTACATAATCCTAACAGCTGTTTTGAGTCAAGGCTATATGCTTTTGAATAACTTGATGATAGAGAAAACAAACCATTTTGTGGAATGATGCATCATATGAAATTTGCAACGGTGTGACTCAAAAACAGTCTTTGGTGGCCTATAAGTGACATCACACTCTGTCTGCCACTCGTTGCTTGTCGCTGGTTATGCTTTGCATATGTGGCATTCTGAGACGTTCTTTAATTCGGGACCATTATCGCTCGTTTCAATTTAAGACCTTGCAGTTGGAATTGTCGTTTGCTTATTCAAAGTCTAAAGACAGTCCAAAGTAGGCTATTCGAAGTGTCCGTTTATTGCACATCATTTTTTACATCATGTTGAAGAGCCACTGCATAGGCTACCTGTGTGTGTTGGCGTGTTGTTGCAAAATCCGCAGAGTTCACTTTATTGTTGAGGTCAGACATGTTAAGTTTTTACCCGTGTAACCTACATTGATCCAGTTCTGCCAAAGCCCTGCTTCTATCCTCACTGGTAGCTTACAGTACTGTGGTGTGTGGGAGGGGGAGTGGCTAGCGGCGAAAGCCAATGTTCTTCTTTTACCAATATATTTAACAATATCTTTTGCATTTCTTATTCAAACAACGTCAAATTTGGCACTGCACTTACTCATGCCCATAGCAAGACACCTGCCAAGTTTGAAATCAGTCTGACAAACGTTCAGCGAGATATGCGTGCCACAAACACACAGACATTTAGACACACAGACACTTCTTGCTTTATATATATATATATATATATATATATATATATATATATATAAAATAACATAATATCTTTCTACATCAGTGTTTTGACCAAGCCCAATTTTTTTGTCAATCTTTTGATTTTGTTTCACTTCCTTTATCTCTCTCTCTCTTTCGCTCTCTCTCTCTCTCTCTCTGTCTAATCTCCTTTCCTCTGTCTCTCTCACTGTCCTACCATCCATTTTTTCCTCTCCCTTGAAATTTTAATTCAAAGGCAAGCACAATAGTGCTGAATGTGATAATCTTCGTCTCAGGTTCCAGGTGTGATGTCCTTACATGACTTTGAGCACTTTTCATCCCTTTCATGAGGCGCAGCAAAAGGGTGTGACTGTGACAGAAGAGCCCCAGGAGCAAGCCTGGGGCAAGCGGTGGAAAAGGGGACTCACTCCCTCACTCATCCACTCCCTCCCTCATTCAGGAGGGAGTTTTGTGTGTTTCTGCACAGCAAAAAAAGAGGAGTGCAGAAGGGCACTAGAGGACAGGGAGAAAAGGCTCTGCATTGCCTGTTTTGTGTATTTTCTGTTATTGAGATAAACACTTTTCCTATCATATTTATACTTATGCAACATGCAGAAAACAATTAGCTGATAAATAACAATTGCATTATACTGTGATTATGTATAAATACTTTGAACAACCACTGACCATATTTTACAGACTTGGGGGCCTTATGAGAATCAAAAGCAAAATGGTCTTGCTATGTCTGTGTCTCACCAGCAGATGGCAACAAAGAGACACACTCGACTAGCATTCTGCTGCATAAGTCACATGGGTCCATGTCATTGAAACTCAGATTAGCACAAAGGGAAATTAAAGGTAAAAAAAAAACACACACACACTCAAGCCAAATGTGAACTGATATTGCTATATGGCAACTGTTACTATATAGCAACTGTTGCTGGTTGTTTATTATTTGTGCCTCTTGTTCCACTGGCTCGCAGCATGTGTGTGAGAGAGGAAGTGGGAGTGGGGAGGCAAGCCACGAGGCACAGGGCATAGCTGAGATGCTTTTCTATTCAGGGGTCGCTTTCGTGAGTTAGCGCACCCACGCTAAATGAGCTCCTGGAGTGTCATCCGGCACATTCTCCGGCTCTCTTCAAATCATCAATTATGTCTGCCGCCAGGCTCCTTCACAGCCTTGATTGCCTGTTCTTCATTATTGGGCTAATTGTTTAATTGCTCGTCTGAATTGGAGAGAGAGACAGAGCGAGAGCGCAAAAGGGGTTTTGAGAACTGCAGTGATCGCGGCGGTGTCTGTGTGACAGTCCTCTATGTGATAACCGTGGAGGAACTGCGTCAGATAAGCCAAGTGTGAAGTGCAGCACTGAATTATTATATAAAAGGATTGAGATTATCATGAGGGTGCTCTTGTTTGTTTGGATAATTTGATGAATTTCACCCTATTCACACAAGCTACTGAAGTAACACTGTCACATCTGCGAGTGGAAGCTTCAATGCCTCAAGTAGATTTAGAACACGTCATGATATGTTGTTATAAACATTTGTTTATGTAACACTTAAAGAGTTGCTGACTGAGTGAGGATATGTACAGATGACATGATGGAAAGGATTCGATTTGAGTCTTTTGCAAGCATATAGAGCACTGGATGCAGTAAATAGAGTAAAAGTATAGAAAGAACTGCAGAGCAGAAGCACTGAATATGTGGGGCTCTAACTTAAAAGGTGTGCAAAGTCTAAAGTCTAACTGAAGCTAATATAATAATGCAATCTCTATTTCCAAATTTAATTTGATGGCTAAAGATCCTAAGCTCAAACATCAGTGGATCAGCTCAGTACACCACACCGTTGCAGAAGACACTTAGCCCCTTTGGTCATTGAGTGACTTTACTATTTGCCCATCATCTAAATTAGGGCCCGTGGTGTTCTAAGACATTCTACAATACTTAGTAATTTAAAAATGCTAACAATCGCAGAATACTTAAAAATATAAACTTCTGACATGTTTTAAATTACCTCAAGCTTGCCCCAGATGTCCTCGTAGTTCTCCTGATGCTGGATGTCTTCCAGCAGCTGCTGGATCACTGGTTTGCACTGAGCCTCCAGTCTTGGGGCTGGGGATGACGTCATGAGTGGACCCCTCCTCTTGGACTCTGGGGCACCCCAGCCCACCTCGTCCTCCGAGAGCAGGTCGCTGAGGGGCCCGGACTCGATGCTCTCGTCCAGAGACGGGGCGATGTCGCTGGAGGAGGTCGGGGACAGACGGCCCAGAAATGGCTTCTTGTAGGCCAGGACGGTGAGCAAGGATGGCTGAGGGCTGCTGCGGCAGCTGCTGCTGCTACCGCCCTCCCAGTCCTGGTTGGCCTCGGTCAGCTCCCAGTCGTCCACATCCTGAATGGACTCCTGGGTCAGCCTCTGCGGCAGCACTTTGGCCAGGCTCTCCAGCTTCAGGGCCAGCATCTCCGTCTTCCTCAGCTGTGACGGCAGCGCCAGGAACTCGTCCGAGCCGTACCAGCGCTCCTCGTTGGGGCTGGGGTCCTCTCCACGAGGGACGATCTGGGAGCCGGAGGCCCGAGGGACGATCAACAGGGAGCCTTTGGCGGTGGACGGAGAGAGCACCTCCGGACTGGAGGAGGAGAGGTCCTCGCAGGCCTCAAAGTCTGCGGGGTTGATGTCAGGAGTGACAGGCAAGGGGCTGTCAGAGTCTGAGTGGGTGAACTGACCACTCTGTGGGGCTTTGTCTTTCAGGGGACTTGTGGAGGCGGCAATGTCCAGCTCGGGTCCACCGTGGCCTGCCTCTGAGGAGCTTCTCTGCAGGGGTACGTGGGCTGCCCCTGGGACCGGTGGCCTCTGGTAAGTGCTCTCCCTGCTCGCCTGCAGGTTCCTCTTGTTCATGGCGTTGAGGCTTTCATACGAGTGCCTGGCATTGCTGGGGTACACAGAGTCAAGGTCCAACCAGAATTTGGATCGATCTGGAGGGTCCAGCAGGGAAGGGGTGCTTCGGCTTAAGTCGGCCTGGAACTGTAGGGCATTGGGCAGAGTGGACCTCTGCATCTTGCCGTCGGCATCCCCCTCCAGGAACATGGCCCGTTTGGGAAGGGACGGCTGTGTGGGGGACACCTTGTTACTATAACTGCCCTGTAGGGGTCGTTTAGAGAGGCCACTCTCCCCTTGAGGGGTGCCACACTGCATTGTGGGTGCAGACGTCGAGTCTCCGTTAACGGAAAGTGTTCTGGACGAAGCTTTGAGCCCCTCCGTGGAGGTGCTTGGCTGCTCGGTGCTAGTCTCTCCGGTCAGGTTCTGTTTGGAGGAGGACAGCTGTTTGGCCGCGATGGTCAGCAGGTCCACACTCTGCAGCAACTCGGGGAGATCGCGCTCCAACTCGGGGTACAGGCTGCGGGGCTCGGAGCCCCGGCCGTGACCCTCGGGGTCGTCGCTGGGGCTGTAGTCGCTCAGCTCGTAGGCGGTGATGCCGCAGTCCAGCGAGAAGTAGTCCCGGCTGCACTTGATGGTCAGCTGTCCGGAGTCGTCAACCTCAGTCAGAGCGTCCAGACGAGTCTGCAGAGAAATATTCATTAGACCACAGCTGCAAAAAAGGGTGTGATATTCAAAGTTATGCCCTACCAGACTGCACATTTAAAAATAGAAGGGAAAAGCTTGTCATGCAACAAGTGTCTTGAATCTGAAGAGTCCATTTATGCCAAATTGTCCAGACCTTGAAGAAAATCTACTGTATGTAATATACCAATATATTTCACCAGTATTGCAATAACATCACTTCAGAAAAATCAAGAACTAGACCGCATTTAATTAAAGTTACACATTGCTTGTTCATATTAAATGATGACTGATGCAATCTTAAGCAGATCTGTTTCTTTGGAGTGATTCCTTTAGTTTGAAACCCCTTGTCCTCGACATTACAAATGAGCAGGTTCACTTGTATTCACAAAGCTACTTGAGCATGGGGGAGTGTGGGTGGTCCCGATTCTCAGGTGTGTCTGGTTCTTTGTGTCTGGACCTTTCATTTAAACCCCCCTTGATACTACAAATAAGCCTATTCAAATTCTACAACTTACATTCACAAAGCTTCCAATTCCAGCTTTTACAATACAGATGTAGGCCTACCCAGAGCCCTAGAGAGAGGCTCTGGGCCTACTAACAGTCTTTTTGGATTCCGTGCCCTTGTCATTTTGTGTGTGTGTTCATGTGTGCGTGTGCGTGTGCGTGTGCGTGTGCGTGTGCGTGTGCGTGTGCGTGTGCGTGTGCGTGTGCGTGTGCGTGTGTGTGTGTCTGTGTGTGTGTGCGTGCGTACGTGTGTGCGTGTGTGTGTGCGTGTGCGTGTGCGTGTGAGTGCACGTGGTGTTGGGGTCGTCACCTCGTCGTGGTCCTGCGAGAAGGCCTGGAGGATGTCGGTCTGGCGGGTGTAGTTGCCGTTGGAGTCCTGCAGGCCCTGGAGGAGCCTCTCCTTCAGCACGAGCACGGACACGCGCAACTGGTGCCACAGCAGCTGCACGCTGCGGATGTCCACGATGATGTTCACCGAGTAGGACAGCAGCTTCAGGGAGAACTCTGTCTCCAGGAGGGCGTGGATCTGCTCCACGTGGTCCGAGATGTCCTCACAGATGTCCTGAAGGAGAGGCAGACAGAGAAGGAGAGGTAGAATATCTTTAGAAAAATATAAAAATAAACACTGAAATGTGTAAGGTGAAAATATGGCTACATGGAGTGCAAGTCGGCTTCAACATCTCTTTCAGCCATCGGCTAATATTTATGAGCTGTTGAAATCATGATTCCATCTTAGACAAAGGGTTACATATATCAGATCTCACATATGTATTATTATGTAATGCAGAGGTCCTTTTGAACAGCGGGAGGGTCTTAATTGAGCTAATGTTTCACTTCAAAGACCCATCAGCAGGTAACAGCTCTCTTGAGAGCCATGGGTTTAGGGGGGGGGCACAAGGACCTCAGATGAAAACATTCTCTAAACGCAGCCTATGATTTCACGGGAGACGTGTAATAGCACAGCAAGATGTCTGACTCATTTCTACTTCAACACTCACAGTGGGGGGAGAAGAGGTTGTTCCTTAAACAGCCATAGGTTTGGGTACCGAAAAAGTCAGTCTTTTTCACAGGGATGGAATTAGAGAACAACGCACAGAACTCTATACACTGCCAATCAAAACGTTTCAGAAATAATTTCACACAGCATGCTGTTCGCATTCTACTGGTAAGGTGCAAGACTACACACAGTACTGCAACCCCCCTGCAATATGTATAGCGAGCCCACAATTCTACCTTCAAATTCACTGTTGCAAATGCTACCTTTTGAAGTGCGGTTGAATATTTGAACAGCTACTCACATCTCCAGAACTAATTTGCCAGAAATGGACACACGTACATTTACGCCTCAGTCAAAACATCCCCAGGTCCCTGCAAGCACTAAAAGCAGAAGCAGAAAGAGAACAGCGAGTAGCTGTGGGCTCTGCCCAGCCTCCTTATGGACGTCGTGAGTCAGGACCACATGGACGGTGAGTAATGACTGAAGGCAAAACAACAGAAAAGCCTGTATGTTTCAAAAACATCCCCAGTCACACATTACATAGTGTCCATATGGGGACTTCACTTTGATAACAACAACTAATGTACTTTTAATGTGCTTCAACAATAAACATACTGCAGGAAAACTGATACATTTTGACTGATTAACTGCAGGTAAATTATTAGGAGCCGAGCTAGACTACACTGTAAAACACTATAAAAGGGTACCAACACCAATCCCTCACCCTCTCCTACATGTCTATTGTAGCTCACAGAC
Source organism: Alosa pseudoharengus (assembly GCF_046254945.1). Taxonomy (NCBI): domain Eukaryota; kingdom Metazoa; phylum Chordata; class Actinopteri; order Clupeiformes; family Clupeidae; genus Alosa; species Alosa pseudoharengus. The sequence continues at coordinate 13,685,049 of NW_027468680.1, forward strand.
ACAGGGCAAAGCCAGGAAAACAGCATGACCACAGCATGACATGGCGCTGCACATCTCAAACTAAAAATGTTTGTTTTTATTTGGGAGCTGGTGGCTGGCAGTTTAGTGAAATGCTGTAAGTGAAAAGTGCCAGACAGAGATGGATATACAGGGCTATTCTGGGGAGAAAAAATGGCCTGTCAAGTTTCTCAGTAATGAAACTGACGCCAAAAACTGATACCTGCTGTGTGGATGCGGCACATCTATGTGACAAGTTAAAATAGAAGTCTACTTTTGCTCATTGTAAACATGCTATGCCTCAGTGACATAAGCTAAATTCTCTCTGTGTGTAAAGATGACACTATATAATTTAAAGCGTTATTTAAATATTAGTCTTGTTTATATAAATATCTTTCTTGTTTCTATGCCGATACGCATAGACATGCAAAGCAAAAGTTAACATTCAGACCAACACAGGAGGACGTGCTGAACATCAACTACCAGGCATTTATGAGATGGAACAGGAAGATGACTGGCATGACTGAGACCAGGGGGTCACAAAAATCCCCCCCGCTCTTGTCGACGCCGGACATAATTAGAGAGCCCGAGTGGATTTGGCACAGAGCGCCAGCGTGGAGCCGGCCACGTACAGAGCCAGGGAAAAGAGCAGCTAATTCAGTCAGAAGTGGCACAGATAGTGGGGGTGCCAAGCAGATCCACCCAAACATACATACACACACACACACACACACACACACACACACACACACACACACACACACACACACACACACACACACACACACACACACACACACACACACACACACACAGCTGCTGGCAACATTTCTCAGGGCTTTCAGAGATGGTAGACAACGGGTGTGAGCTGATATTATATTATAGAGTATCATCACTCCTCCAAAAGCCCCTGTAACCACAATGACAACACCCCAGTAGCTGCTCATAATGTCACATCTATTCATGTTTAAGTCCTGATCGGTTGGCACTGCTGTTGAGGGCAAAGGGAACGTCTGGAGGTCTCAGGAAGTGACCTCGGTAGAGGACTTCAGAGCAATGAAAGTGACATGTGGCTTTGCATGTTTGTGTGTTTTGTTTTGTTTTTGTTTGTTGTTTAGCATTGGAGATATGGCTTGAGTGCACGGATTTGTGTCCTTTGGAGGAACAGAGGAGCATTTGTTTAATCAGTGTGCTGCTACATGTTGATAATGTATCCATCTGTTAAGTCCCGTCTGGCTATGCTGCTGGGTTCTGTGCAAGATATTTCATCTTTCGCTTGGTTTAGTGTTCTGGGGGAGTCAGAAGTTTGGAGAATATGGGGCATGATTTGGGCTTGGACTCACTCCCCTAAAGCCTGCTGACTCCTTGCTCATCACAGGGGCCTAAATCAGTGGTGACATTGTAGAGGGAGACAGACAGGCGCAGAGAGAGAGAGAGAAAAAGAGAAAGAAAGAAAGAGGGTGTGTGTGAGAGAGAGAGGGAGAGAGAGAGAGAGAGAGAGAGGCTAATTTGACATCAAAAGTCATCTGAGGACTAGGCACATCTATCTCAGATCCCAATTTCCAACACAGCTCTTTTTAAGCGTGCCATTCAAAACCAACATCAGCTGAAGAAGAGCCTTCATTATCGCCCTCATATTTTCAGCTGTCTGAGACACAGTGAGAACTGTGAGTACCAAGATTAACATCAGGACTTTAAATTCCATCTTTTGTCGGAGTACAGCACAACAAAACGACTTACTGAGAGATTCATCTATCAACTTCAAAGACCAAACTTTCTCCATGCTCCAATCTTGTTTACTTCCCTGTTTTGGGATGGTGGAGCAACAGCCCACCCTTTCCCTGACTTCCTCCCCCATGTATCCTCCCCAGCACCCTCAACCCCAGGGGGTCAGAGACAGAGGAGCTCAGCTGTCCCCTTTCTCGGACAGATGCCCCTCTCTTTCACAACGTTGCTCTCCAGGGAGCCCTTCTTGTCAGTCCATGGAAACTCCTACAAGCCCCAAACTTGGCCCCCACATGCTAACAGCATTATCACTGCACACACAGCCATGATCATCAACTGAATAAACACTTAACATGTATAATACCATAAAGCAGGTGAGGGGATATATGCACGGAATCTTGGACGGCTTTCACATGTTACTATGGTAGCAGGGCACTACATGGAAACAGGAGCTCCTTAACAACGTGATAACAACAACGGCAGCGGTCATCGGTCAGCAGCATCTCGGGCCGCTCGTTACATCCAGGTGCCCGAAATAAACGTGGCATCTCTGAATGTAGGTCAAACACCCGGGCGGAAAGATAAAGCACCCCCGCCACTCTGCCAATGCCTGCAACTCGATGAACTCGAAAATAAACACACAGTACTGTATGGAAGACTGGTGGGTATACTGTAAACTCACAGGGCAGAAAGAGACAGGGAGGGAGAGAGGAGGGGGGAAGAGAGAGAAAGGGAGAGAAAGAGAGAGAGGGAGAGAGATTGTCATGCCAATAAAGGGAGGGAGAGAGAAAGAGAGATTGTCATGCCAATAAAGCACATTTGAATTTGAAACAGAGAGAAAGAGAGAGAGAGGGAGAGAAAAAGATGGGAGAGAGAAAGAGAGAGAGAGAGAGAGAGAGAGAGAGATGTTTGAAAGGTTATAGATAAAGGGTAAAGTAAGGTAGCATGCTGAGTGTGCAGCCAGGCTACAGTTTCCTTACTAATATCTAAATGACTCAGCAAAGCTGCCTTGCCTAACCCGACTCATGACTTTTATCTACAGGGAGCTAATGAACAATCAAGGCACCAAATAGCAATATAATCATCTACAAATAGGAAAATAATGAGAAGATAACAACCAACTCCAAGATACATAAATATGCAATACATTAATGTCACAAAGCCCCCAATGAACTGTTTGCACTGCAGAATTATACAACGAGATCAAGTACGAAGAAGTAGAGTGTGACTAGGCAATTACTGACAACAAAAGCAGGCAATAAACACTGTGACTGGACTGTAACTAGATTCAACAGACCAAAGTGCCTCAGTACCTGAATACGTGTTCACAGTGGTTCAAAGCCACTGCAGCGCATTGTGTGGTTTCAGTGGAAACTGCTGAATGAGTCCTGAAGTCAACACTGTCTGTCTGTCAAAGCGCACTGACTGAGAGGTCTGACTGCAGCCACAGACTACAGCTGTCCTCTGAACACCATGTGCACCACGGCATTAATGACAAAGGCACAAATGCACACACACGCACACATGCACACACAAGCGTAGGCACACAGACACACACACCCCATTTTGTGATTATAATGATATTGCAGGCTTAGAAACCTGGCATTAAGAGAAATCCGTTCTGCCTGTTATCTAGCTATCATTTCATCAAGTCAGTTCGTTTAGTCACATTAGTGTTTTACTGTCGCTTCATCTACACCATTCCTTCTGTCTAAACAGCCACACTAACTCAGAGAAATGACAGACCCCTCCAGCAGTCCCCCGGAGCAGTTGTTTTGTAATGCCATTGCAAACTTGTTTGAAACTACACATAATTCTGACACTGCATTCTACCATGAGGATCATATACTCACATTGTCCGAAGTGCCAATTCACACTCCTACACCAAAGCAGGTGTCGACCCAGACAGACCATACTGTATCTAAGCTTCTTTAATAATGTGCACTGTAAAACACATATATAAAAATACACAACTACCCAAATGTTTCAGCTGAGTCAGGACTGTACTTACCTGAGCAACTGCAGTAAGGTCAAAATCATTAACGCACAGCTAATAGACAAATTAGTTGTGCTGAGTGAAGCAGTGTCTTCAGTGGCAGTACTTTTCCCTCATGTAGATAGCTCTCTCTTTCACTCCTTCCTTTCTCTCTTTCTTTCTCTCTCTGTCACTCTCTCTCTCTCTGTTCCCTCCCTTCATCCCTGACCTCGTTCTCTGCTCTTCTCTAGAGGAGGGGCTCCCTGACAACACCAAGGGGCTATTTTGGGCTTTGACCTCAGACACACACACACACACACACACACACACACACATACACACACACGCACACACACGCACGCATACATGCACATGCACACAAATACATGCACACAAATACACACACACACGCACATGCACACACACACACACACACACACACACACACACACACACACACACACACACACACACACACACACACACACACACACACACACACACACACACGCACACACACGCACGCATACATGCACATGCACACAAATTCATGCACACAAATACACACACACACGCACATGCACACACACACACACACACACACACACACACACACAGTCACTTAGGGGTGATAGGGGTGGGGGGGGTCAAGGGCATCTCCCGAGGAGTTGCTGGAGGGACTCATGCCACACGTCACTCATTGTCTGTCGGAACATTTGGCGCTCTCTTTGATCTTATTAGCGCCTCACAAAAACACAACACTAGCGTATTGTCTCCTTACACCCTTTATATACTACCAGACAACCTCAACGTCGTAAACTATAGAACCACCATCAAGATCAAAGCAACAGTTGATATGTTATCAAAATTTCTTTGTCTTTGGTCTTTCACTATACAACATGCCAATGCTACATTGCTGAAATGCAAGCGATGGGGGTGTTTGGATTCATAGATCATCATTTCCCAGGGTCCTCCCTGAAAAGCAGAATGTCACCTCACTTCACACAAGGAACCTGTAGGCCTCCTTGTGGTGAAAATGTCCAGGAACATGAAGTGCAGTTCTAAGATTGAACACCAGAGGTCAGACTTCAGTGAGCATTATTTTCCAATACAGTTAGCTCCAAAACACTAGTTGCTAGTTTTGTGCACACTGGAGCTATGGTCACACTCTGACGGCTCGGCAGCTAAACATGCACATTTGGTTCGAGGAGTGCTTCTAATGCCTCACCTCCCGTGTCTCTCAGTTTAGACGTGCATGAGCTGCAGCAGGCTTGCCAACAGCCAAGACGAACGGGCATTGGGCACCGTACTGTATCGAGCTCTATTTCAGACTCAACCCCGAGACCTGATGACCCACTTTTCAGGCCTTACCTCAGGGAGAAAAATAACCTGATCTTTAAGAGCTATTTCATAACACTAGTATTGCATCTTCTGTTCATATAGAAGACCCAGCATTCTATTCCCCACATTCTACACTCTTTAGGGGCTCTTATACAACAAATGCTCAAGGGTTCAACCCCCCCCCACCCCCCCACCCCCCATCACCCACCCAACCCACTCTGGTTCTGTCCAGTGCTTGCCTGTTGGCGCTGCTGGCCCATGAGCTGGGGCCGTGTGGGTTGGTTGGTGGGGGTGGGGGTCTGGGTGGGATTGTCCACATTCCTGGCGATACTGGGATTACATCACTGGAGATAAATGTCTGCAAACAGCTGCAGGACACCTCGAGCTGCTGCACACTGATCCCATTCCAGCCAGCGGGTAAAAATAAACATGCGGGAAGGCCGACAGACAACAGTGAGTGTTTGTATGTGTTTGTGTGTTTGTGTGTGTGTGTGTGTGTGTGTGTGTGTGTATGATTGTTTGATGTGTGTGTGTATGTGTACACAAATGCACTGCACTATATGTAATGCATGCATGTATTTGCATTCATACATGCATGTATTTTTCCTTGCAGACTGGCTTGGTGTATGTATTGGATTAATTATGTGCGCGTGCGTGAGCGTATGCTTTACATGCATGCTATGGAATGAGGGCGTGTTCACATTGCTTGGCGTCAAGCCTCCTGCACCCTACCCACTCCAGACATTGTTCCAGGGCTGTTTTATTTCAGGGCGGGTGTGGAGGGCCGTTCTGTGCGTCGCCTCTCCCCACCCCGACTTCACCCCCTCCTCCACCCTCCTCTCCTCTCTCTCTCTGGACATTCTACACCCAGCTGTTACTGCATCACACCGCAGACGTCCACACCACCCCTCAACACAAGTACTCAAAACAGGGAGCCTCCAACTGGCGCCTTGGATTAAACCTAATCTAATTTTGAAACCTATTCTAATTTTGAACTTTGAACTTTCCAAATTTTGAACTTTACAAACTTTACAAACTTTATAAACGTGAACTTTCCACTATGCATCTGCACCATGCATCTGACATCTTTTTCTAGTTCCCTTAAGCAGTCTTCCTGTTTTTTGTGGTTACAGTATGTACCCTCAGAACTTGGTTGCTGTGAAGCCAATGATGCTTCTAGGTTGACAGGAGTGTGACAGACACCTGCTGTGAAACTTCCTCATCCATGGTGACTTTCCCAGAAGGCTTTGCGACAGGCGTCATCAGGCCACACCACACCGCTGCTCCCACACCACTTGGGCCCGCTCATCTGGTGGTTAGATCAGGACATCAAAGGCCGGCAAAGGACATGCGTGTTCGTGTGTGAATGAGTGTGTGTGTGTGTGTGTGTGTGTGTATTTGTGACCCTCACGCCCAGTAAATCTGCTGTGATATAGAGGCAAGGTCATGTCAGAGAGCGAGAGAGAGAGAGTGGGTAAGAGAGAGATGGGGAAGATGGGGGAGGAGAGGAACAGAGGAGGAGGCCGACAGGGAATGAGGCAGAGAGATCAGAGAGAGAGAGAGAGAGAGAGAAAGAAAGAATGAAATGAACAAAGAGAGAGGGACAGGGAAGGAAAGGACCCAGAGGCCCTCTAAGAATAGATCTAAATAGAGTAGAGGGCTGGTCTCTGCAACAGTGAGCGCTGTTGGGGGCAATGCCCTTTTATCATTCAAAAGAACACACATGAACAGACACACACTATACACACTGTTTCCTGTTGCAGTCGCATACACACAGAGACTCTCACAACACACACATAGGAGCAAATGCATTGTACACAAAAAGAAGCACACACACAACTACTCACAAGTCAAAGCACTCTGACAACCTCATGAATGCGACCATCCAGAGAAAACAAACAAACAGAGTGAGAGAGAGAAAAAGAGATAGTGAAAGAGAAATAAAAAAAGAAAGAAATAAAGAGAGAGAGAGAGAGAGAGAGAGAGAGAGACTGCTGAGATTGTGAGGACATAAGGAGGGCCTTAGGGGAGATAAGAATGCTTGATTTAGTCCTGAATTCCCAGGACACAGCAAGGCATGCTAGGAAGAGATGACACAGCAGCACCGAGTTAGGCACAGAGACTGTGATTTCACCATTGAAAACATAGTGTTCTAATACTGAATATATATATATATATATATATATATATATATATTCAAACTGATATATGTATACACAGATTGGTACTATTTTACTGTCACTAACTCTGATCAGTTGCATGGACACTGACCCTAACACTAAGTGAAGAATTCAGTATAACAGCCATAGTAGTTGCGTATTTTGCCCACTAGGTGGCAGGCAGACACAGGACAACGCATGTTTTCAAGCAAATGCTCAACCTCCTTTCCCTTTCAGCTCAGCAAGCCTGAGGCAGCTTACCACAACAACACTAACAAAGCCGACAAAGACATGCGTGAAAATTACAGATTATTAACACAAACTATTCTAAAACCATAACTACAACCATAATCTTATTATATACATCATATGAAATAAATAGTCCACAGCGTCATCACATCATCTAAATGTAGTAATATGCCCTCGACATTTCAGACATATATCAGAAGTGTTTGGTTCCTCCATCAGTGGTCATGAATTAAAGGTATTGATTACAGAGGAGCGGATGGCCTGGGTTTAAGCGCCGCTGGTAAACCTTAAATAGATTGAAGAAAGACAGGGCAGATTAAGAGATTTGCTAGAAAGGCAGAAAGGGCAGGGCAGCGTGTGTGTGAATGTGTGTGAGTATGTGTGTGTGTGTGTGTGTGTGTGTGTGTGTGCGTGTGTGTGAGAGAGAGAGAGTGTGTCTGTGTGTTTATTTCTTTCTCTGTCTTTCTCTCTATGTGTGTGTGTGTGTGTGTGTGTGTGTGTGTGTGTGTGTGTGTGTGTGTGTGTGTGTGTGAGAGAGAGTGTCTGTGTGTGTATGTCTTTCTCTGTCTTTCTGTGTGTGTGTGTGTGTGTGTGTGTGTGTGTGTGTGTGTGTGTGTGTGTGTGTGTGTGTGTGTTGTTTAGCTGAATAGGAAATTAGAGCTGCTCAGGCTATAGAACCAGAACACTGGCAACATTCTGCAGATTCAAAGAGCTCTGAAAGTCAAGCAGAGTCTCTCTTCTCAATGTAGGCCATGATTCCTGCTTTATTTTGGAGGACAATTTGTTGCTGATGTAATGTCTTAATCATGACTGCAGCAGCTCTGTTTCTGTCTGTGTTTTGAGGGAGAGAATACGCAGAGCCAGAAGACACACACACACACACACACACACACACACACACAGAGAGAGAGAGAGAGATAGAGAGAGAGAGGCATTACGTGGGCCACACTGTGTCATTGTCCCGTGGGAATCAGCGACACAAAGACATCAGTCACACTCAGAACCCAGATTTGGATTCAGAAGGTCACGTGGTCGGGATTCTTCAGGCAAACAATGCCACCTCTTAAAGAGGCCCAGAGATAGGTGGCAATTTTACCCTTTTCTAATAAAAACAACACAAGCTCTCGCAGACAAATTCAGCTATTCATTCATTCATTAATTTATCTGGTTAGTCGAAATTATTTCAATAACCGTTATACTTACTTACATTATTTCAAGAGTTTGGCTCCAAAACACGATATCTCCGTTTTTAAAAACAATAAAAAGTCAGGCTATTTAATTGTGTATTTCAGGTAATATCAATCAAATTGCAGTTGTGTTGTTTTGATTGAGTAAAGATAAATCAAATAACAATAACAATACCCAATGACAGTGAACATTATGACATTATAAAAATTCATTAAAATGGTGGATATATTGTTTTGGAACCTAACTCTTCATTTATTTATTCATTTGAAAGACATTTTTATCCAACTTGCAAGTAGCCTACAACAGTCAATCTACAATATTTTAGGAAACCAACGAGAGTAACACCACAAAACCAGTCAACTTGGAAAAAAATCTGAGAGCAAACACTAGCATATCTATCCATATGTGGATGATGGATTTCAGAAAAGACACTCAGGCAATCTCCTGGTGTAGATGGAGGATACTGTTGTACATGGTGAAATGGTGACTCAGGTCTGCCCTGGCCGAATGTGATTCTTCCTCTTTAGTCTCCATCCTCATGGCCATGATTTATTCACCACGTCCGAGAGCACTCCCAGCAGTCTGGGCGGCCATGACAGTTCTAAAAAGACCCTGACATCAGTCACTGCGGTGTGCCTGCCTCCCCCCTCCCAAAAAAACTATGGCACACAAGCACTTTTTTTTCGGGAGCAAGCGCTGATGCAATTAAGCACTGAATGCATCTGTTTTTCTGCTTCAATGGTCAACTTGAACAATTTTTTTCTTTTTTGCCTGGCGGACATGTTGTGGGAGCAGAGCAGTTTTGAACGTCCCATACATCCGCCTATTCTACCTTCTCTCCTTCAAGGATGCACATCAATTCAAGACTCAACTCTGGACTACACCACTTCCATCATACCAAACCATTACATCAATCTTCTAAGAGATTTCAAAGTGTTTTACTTCTTTTGAAGCCATGTGTGATCTAACAAACACACACGAGCAGCATCCATATTTAGCTCAGCACGTGCCCTGAACACGCTCCTGTTGCCCCCATTGCATAACTCAAACATTTATATTTAACAGCAGAGAAGCGCAAAGATGGCTAATTTATGCATTGTAATGCATGTAATTACTGCACAATTAATTTATGAACATTAAATCATATGAACTGAGAGTGTGGTGAAAGAAATTGTTTATTCAGGAGTTAAGTGAACCCCCAGCCATTTAAGAAAGGCTGTATTATTCAAGTAGACGGACTGAGCAAGGTTGAGACGCTTCTGGTGAAAATGTGGACCCAACGCACAAACAATAAAACGTCTTGGGGCAGAGGGCAAGGGGGGACACAGCCTTTTTAAAACTCTTAACTTAAAAAGACGCTCATGAATGAATGATGCACCTCCACTAAAAACCACAAAAAGAAACGTTATGTAACCTGTGTTCTAAAATTTGCCGTTGATGTAGAGTGAGTGTGCAGAAAGACCGTCAGAGGCAGAGCCGCCCAGAGGGTCTGAGGTGCAATCACAAGAGAGGAGAGAGAAAGCAGGCATAGAACAAGATGGGCTAATCCTACATTGTTTAAAGAGACCAATTTCCTTACAGGGCTAAAACAAAAATCTTCAACACCATATATGACAAAGAGATATATCCATAAGCTTTTTATAGAGTCCTGTACTCTTGGAACTTTGTTTGACTTTTTCCAATAGGCTATAGGCCTATCTCAAAGAACTAAGGACATACCGTAAAAGGGACACTAATGCATAGAGTTCAAGTCATTGAGTTGTCACAGAGCCCAGATTCTGATAAAACACATGCCTACATGTAACTGTAAGCAGATGTAAACAAAATGATCTGCTGAATGCGTTGATGTAATGTGAAATGTCACTTCACAAAATTTAAGCCAAAACCACCATTTCTTTTAATCTTTTTTTGTCTCCCCGACTGGTATCAGTTCACCCACCATCTCCAGAGGCCAGCACCCACCCACAGCAGCACACACACATTACATCACTGGGCGCCTCCGTGCCAAGCATGACCAAAGAGGATTAAAACAGTGTACAGTCAGATCAGACGGCGTAATCATTAGAACAGATTTGATCAGCGCGGCTACGTCATGTCTTAGGGAACAGAGCAGAGATCTGGCACTGAGCAGTGTTAGCTAGCTTTGTGCGCTAACATGCTAGCCTGGTAGGGTCAGTAGGGAGTTGAGAGGAATAGCTCAATTCCTCAAACACCGGACTGAGACTGATTCAGAGTCAATGATATGGAGTAGTTTCCACCAAGGCTGCCTGACAATGCTGATCCAGAGTCAGCACTGTTGAAAGTGTTTGTGCCCATTTGACAGCTCAGTCAATACACCTCAGTCATGAGGTCACTAATAGGCCTACCGCTTAAAAGAATCCTCAGCAAACTGATGCATGCCTATGACAAACACTTAACTACTCTGGTTTCTGTCCAACACATTTAGAAAACATATTTCAGGGGCTCGGAGTCAATAACAACCTAACTGGCAACAATATTGACAACAGCGACGATGAATATGCTGTGCTATGACTTTAAAGTCGGCACCACAGTTTTGGTGCTCTACATTTTGTCTGCCTTCGATTCAGATGAGGGTTAACATCCATCGACCCCACAACTCCCCCACCACTGCAACAGATCAACCAGATAGCCAGGGCTGTGTTAATTAAAGAGCTGCTTGATGAGCGTTCCACATTCGCCTCACCAATTCAATCCCATCCCATCCAATCCCAGCTCATGCTGCTGGTGGATTGATCTGATTGAAGCTCACTTAATCCCACATCACAGATATTCCAAACAGCCTCTGCTGGTCTCTGCCCTGTATTGGTTTGCGATAAGTGAATCTGCATAGACAGAGAGATTCATTTTCAACTGTCCCAAGGTGAGGTCATGGAGGCTCTAGTATTGATCTGGTTTACTAAGTTTGTAATATCACAGACATGAGACTCTCTTAACCAAGAAAACATGGTAAGCCAATTGCATAGGCTATACATATGCTACATGTATGCTACATTTGTACAAATATGAAATTAACATCAACTAAGTGGTAAACAAGAAGCTGATTTAAGCACAGCATAGTTTCAAGTTTCAATGTATATTTTATCCCAGATGGGCAGTTTGTGCTGCAGCAAGCATAAAACATACACCACATGAAGCATACAACAGAATACCAAACGTTTAACATAGACAACTGAAGGTAATATACCAGTGTCAAGAATAAATAGTTGAAAAATGAATGATAAAGTAAAATAAAAAAATAATAAAACTAGGGTGATGGGCTATGGCATTCACACTAGTTATCTCTCACTGCTGTCTGCATTCAGGGCTTGAATAGAGAGAGGGATGAATTATTTTTTATATCTGTTCATAAGGGCCATAGGTGCACTTATGCCAAGCGTATGCCAAATTATGATCCAAGATGAGTGGATGGGTATTATGAAAGCGAATGGACATAGCATGTGTCACAGCATATCAGAGATTCAGAATCTGAACTTGAATGAAGTGAAAAGACCAAAGTCGGGCAACAGTCAAAGTGTCTTACGCATGAGCTGAAGGTCTTGTGTGGCATGTCACACTGACCCACACATGTGGCACTTAGGATCTTGCCAATGGTATTAAATTAGCAACATGATTTTGAACTAAATTCCCTTTAGTTCATTTTTGGTCATGGCTTGATTTTGCTCTTTGACCATCATTCAAATTAGGGCTCAAAGATTCGAGCGAATGTCTGTTGCCCACCCCTTTTTGCATGGGTCAAACCTCTTTTTTCTGGACCTCTTTGTCCCCTCTCAGTGAATGTCACCTCTATCAGTTAAGGTCATTGAAGAGAGGTCAAGGGTCGTTTGGGCACACCCAAGGGAATTCACCCAACCAGCATTACCAGAGACGCATGGCCTGAGGCCGTCCTTGTAAAGCCTAGTTTGAAGACAGATGGTCACTTTTGACCCTGTTGGAGGACCTCCTCCATTTCAAATACTTGAATCCAAAGTTTGAGCCAAAACTGTCATATTTGGACCATTTGGACCCTTGATGTTCCTAAACTGAGTAACTCTTCAGAGAGTTGATCAGAAGGTGTCAACTTTGATGTTTGATTTTATTTGCAATGATGACGAAGGGAGACTGCGAGAATGTCCTACCTTGAGCTGGACCAGATGCACGTCCACATGCTTGTTCTGGGAGTCCTGATGCACAAAGTGGGTGAGGTCCCTCACCCTCTCCGTGGTGGCCCTCAGCCAGGTCTCGATCTCGGGCAGGTGCAGCACCACCTTCCAGTCGGCGCCCGTGTGCAGGGGCGGGGGCTTCTGGTACCTGCTGTGCCTGGAGTGCGCAGGCGCCACCTGGGCGTGCGTCTCCCCTTTCTCCTCCTCGTCTGCGCCGCGACCACTGGTCTCGGCCGGGCTGCACTCCTCCTCCTCCTCCTCCTCATCTCGGGGGCTGAGGCAGGGCTCCAGGGTGGGGGTGACGGAGGTGATCATGGGCGAGGCGGCCTCGCTGGCCATGGGTGACACGGCAACATTCATAGTGAGAAGAAACAGCGGCTAGATCCTACAGGGAGGGGGTCCTCTGAGTCAGCTGAGGAAGTAACGAGGGACAGAGGGAGGGATGGTGGAGGGGTGGTGGAGAAAGAAGGAACAGAGGGTGGGAATAGGAGAGAGAGAAGGGAGAAAAAGAGGGAGGGAGAGAGATGGAGAGACACATTAATAAATAAACAGAAGCCTGATAATGTTTAATATATGGAGAAAGGGGGGTAGCAGGCAGGGAAATTTGTAATGCAAATCCACAGGCACAGGTCTCTTTTAAGATACACTGGTGAATAAATTGGCTGTCATTTCTGAGCCAGTCAGCTTGTATCACAGGAGCTACAAGTCCAGAAGGGTTTGCTTCTCTCTTGAGTTTAGCACCACCAGGAGATGCTGAGCATGTGTTATGAGATGCTGAGCATGTGTTAGTGTGTGCGCCGTCACTCCCTCTCTTCCCTACACAGTCTTGAGCACACTGATGACATTCTCAGAGGTATCGTATATGATGTTTCACACGAGGGGTAATTCCTTGTTATGCTTGATGAACATTAACATGAAATAAATTAACTAGAATCACGCAACATTCTCAAAATATACGGACCATTCTAAAATGACAACTGAACACACGCATGTGAGTATCAGCATTTTAAAATCTCAAAGGAATCAGAAACAAGCATCAATTAACTCTCACGCTGTGTTATGATCTAAAAAACATTTTCATCCCTGGCAGTAGATCAACATCACCTCTCCTCTCCAGTTGTGATTGGGTACCCCCTCCTCCTCTCCTCTCATCTTCCCTTCTCTCTGTCTACACAGAAGCTGCATCCCTTCTTCCTTTCTCAGAAGGTGCATCCTTGGCTCCTCTAATAACTCTCTCCCTCGTGTTTAATTCCAGTGATTACTGGGGCTATCAGACTCCAGGGCCATGCTGTCACACACTGTTATTACTAATTCTCCAGCTGCCCCCGCCGAGAGGCAGATCCTCATTAATCCATCCCCAGAAAGTGATCCCTCGCCTAGGATGTGCACAGGCTCGGCCAAACACCACTCACCACCTCGCTCTCTCTAGGGGTCACATCAGGCTCCTGTTACACACACACATACAGGTATACTGTAGGAATATACTCTATACTATATACGGTATATATATACAGGCCTGGAAAAAATGTAGAGACCACTGCACATTTTTCTGATGTCATCCTACGGTTGCTAAGTGACATTTGAATGAGTTGATGGTCATTTTTGCAGTGGTCTCTTAATTTTGAATATGACCGTCAACTCATTCGAATGTCACTCAGCAACCATAGGATGACATCAGAAAAATGTGCAGTGGTCACCACCAAATCACCACCAAGATAATCTGTTCACTCTCTTTCTATCTTTCTTTTAGACAACATATGGAGACATCGCTGTGAATTGGAGCAATGATACTTTCATGACCTTTAAAAAAAAAAAATGATATCACTATGTAGTAAATTGGTATCAGCTGCAGCCCTATGGAATGCACCCAACTAAAGATCTATTCCAAATGAGGACTCAGTTAACCATGCTGCAGGTCTGGTGGATCGCTACTGCACCCCTGAGACTGAGCCAAATATCTAAATAAAGCGGGTGGCGTGCCAACGGCTCCACAGGCACTGTGTCACGTAAGGCGATGCTGTCATGTGAAGCAGCAATGTGAACTCGTTACCATGCGCAGGTCAATCAGACAGTAGCCACTCAGCAGGCGTGTAAACATAAAGACTTGACACGGCTGTAATCTTAGTCTGGGAGAGTGGTGAAGTGGATTATTTAGTAGCTTGTGGTTCATAAGGGCAATAGTGCCTGAGTTAGACATTGTTGGTGCTTATCTGTGTGTACCATTGTACCATATTTGTTACCAAACTGGGCTACTCAACGCTAACTGAATCTATTCAACACAGTTGATTCTGCCAAGTACAATAAGGGAACTATGAAGCATGAAGTATATTTAGACTGAGCAAAGTCCCCGGTTGTCCCACTCAGACCAAAGTTTGACCAAGTGTTGCTGTTTTTTGGTAACATTGATAGCAAATGTTCTAAATTAAATTAGCTTTCAGCATTAGCTCCTACACCAGTAGCCTCTTTCAGAAATACTTTAAGGCCACTTAAGGTGCCACCCAAATGACCCACACACAGGAACGTGCCCCTACAATGTGATATTTACAATACCACATGTTTGTCACAGCCAATGTAACCAGCCACTGAAAACAGTGAATACCTTTTATAGTCTAACTAAGGCCAGTCACAACATTGAATTTGTACATTTCACAAAGGGCAAGCTACTGTGAAGTCTTAAAGTACCACATTAATACTTTAATGAGCTTAGGCTTGTGTGAGAGTCTATGCAACATGGAATCGAATGTTGATACTGAACTTAAGATTAAGTAAGTCTTATCCCCACTTGGAAGAAACATGGTCTATATCTGCTGTGTTCTATGCTCTTCAAAGTCCATCTTGCATCCAAAATCTATTTATGGGATTATAGTTGAATTACCACCAAGATAATCTGTTCACCATCTCTCTTTCTATCTTTCTCTAACCTCTCTCTCTCTCATTGTATAAAACCAGTGTGTTACTTTTGTTATTTGGATTAGACAGATGGAGTTACACACGACCACACACACACACACTCATACAAAGTAAAAGGGTTCATGAGAGGTGAACCCGTGCCACTTTAAACTAAAACAGCACTCTGGATAGGATTAGTAAACCAACCAAGTTAACTCTTCATCGTCCTGGCAGACAGTGGATGCTATAAGTGGGACTAAATTCTGACCCATACCCAACACAAAGCTCTGAAAGTTTGTCCAAAAGCAACCACAAAATAACAAGTCTTTTTATGTGTTTTCTTCGGAACAGTACACATAACAACAACTCTGATCCACTCATGTAAATTCTAGTCCACCAAGGACATTAGAAAGCAACAACTTTGCAGATACCACCCTAGTGTCGCACAATCATTGGTGGGCTGACTCCTCACTCTTTCAGCTGGACTGGACAAGCAGGCCATTTGAGAGATGCACCGCATCACATTGTAAATCATTGGCCTGTGTACAATAGGCACAGCACGCTGTTGATATATACAATGGGCCCTGCATGCACTGATTAAAGACTGATACAATTAGATAAGTTATTGAGACAATGTGTCTTCCTGACATTTACAAGTCAACAGGAAATTACATCATGCTTCCTCGGTATTTGTTCTTCTGGAGATGACAGTGCCCTAATTGATTCTGAAGCTGACGCAGACACTTTGAGCTTTTCAAAGGGCAGTGTAGGAGCTGGACCATATCCGCTTGGAAATGTGTCCCTTACATGCACTTTCTCTTTCTCTTTCTCCCTCTCTCTCTCACACACTCTCTTTCACACACACAGACACACTTATTATTGTCACCCAATACTCTATGCAAGTATCATGCAAGAACACACAATCTCACGCCAATGCACAACTGTCAAGGGCAAAAAAACAGCAATTATCCATACTGCAGTGCATCTCTCTCTCTCTCTCTCTCTCTCTCTCTCTCTCTCTCTCTCTCTCTCTCTCTCTCTCTCTCTCTCTCTCTCTCTCTCTCTCTCTCTCTCTCTCCATCTCTGTGATCTGTCTCTCTCTCTCTCCATCTCTCTGTGATCTCTCTCTATATATACTGTATCTCCATCTCTCTGTGATCTCTTCTCTGCTCCGTTTCTCCAACTTGGCTCATCGGTTCTCCCCTCTCCTCCCATTGCCATGCTATGCTACTCCTCCAACCCATCCTCCACTCCTCCACCCTCCACTCCTCCACCCTCCACCCCTCCACCCTCCATCAGCAGCAGCAGCAGCAGTGTGGCATCACTGCTCTTTCCCCTGGCACAGTCCACAGCCCTGGGCTACCCAGAGGAGGCGCAGTGCAGCTGACAGCCCCACTCCTGCTCCTGCTCCCAGTAAGGGGGGCCGATGGAGGAGCCGCGTCAGATCACATACCAGAGTAAAAGCCCTGGGTACACACACACACACACACATCACACACACACAGACAAATCACACGCACATACACACACACACACACACACATATACACACACAGACACACTCACATATACACACACACAAACACACACACACACACACACACACACACACACACACACACACACACACACACACACACACACACACACACACACACACACACACACACACACACACACTCACACACACACACACACAGTGAGAGAGAGACACACAAACTCATTACGGCAGAGAACAGACAGACACTCACTGCTAGAGCTCCAACACCAACACATCTCATCCTTCACTCCAAAAAAGGGAATCTGTTCCAGAACGTTGCCGCCGCTACTGTGGTGCTGCTGTTTCCAGCAGTCCTCTTGCTGGGAACCCGCTCCTCTCAACTCCACTTGTCTCAAGGTCTAAGAAGCATCCACACCCGGTTCTTAATGGCTTATGTCTTCCAAAATAGACTTATCTGTCTCGCTTTCTTTCTCTCTCTCTCTCTTTCGTCTTGTATGTTTTCATGCCACTCTCTCCATCTAATGAAGGATTCGGTTGAATGAGTGAGTAACAGCCACAGCATAGCACGGCCCTGGTCCATGTGCGCGTGTTTGTGTTGAAGAGGGGGAGGGAGAAAGACAGACACGAGGAAGGGAGAGAGAGAGAGAGAGAAAGAGAGGAAATCCATGTAGCACTGCTAGCCCCTCCCTTATCTAAACACTCCACTTTCCTTCTTTTCTGTACCTGATTCCAGTTTTGATTGATGATGCTCTGTTCAAGATCCTCAAACAAAAATCAATGGCCGCTGACATTAAACTAGTTACAGTAAAGAAGACATTGCCAGCTGCTTCTTTTTCTCTGTCCCTTCCTCCTTCATCACACTCTATAAAGATCACAGAGCTTTTCAGTTGGAACTTTTTAAATTATACCCTTGAACTTACTGAACTAAAATACTTATTATACAAACGTATTACTTACAGTATGGTCAACATTTAATGTTAATGTTTACATTTAATGTCAAAGATGTGAAAGTTCACATACTGGTGAGAGCCATAGATGAAGTCTTTCTTCTAAATGGATCTTTTCAGGCCCCCCTCTCTCTCCCTTTCCCCCTCCCTCTCTCCCTCTCTCTCTCTTTTTCACACACACACACTCTCTCCCCATCTCTCTCCCTCTCTCTCTCTCCCACCCTCTCCCTCTCTCTCTAGTGGGAAGCAGAGCAGGGCAGCACGCCCTGGAGACCAGTGATGTCATCCCCCAGCATCCCCCTCACTTCCTCTGCCCGTCAGGACGCCGGCCACAGCTCAGAGTGAGCTCATCACACGTGTGCTTCCAGACCTTACTAAACGACCCAGAGCTGTAGCACTGGGCATGATGATCTAAAAGAAAAAATCCCAGCATACTCACCCACTCTCACACACACACACACACACACACACACACACACACACACACACACACACACACACACACACACACACACACACACACACACACACACACACACACACACACACACACACACACACACATGAATCATACAGTTCTGTTTTTATCAAAGAGCAGGTTTCCATCAAGCCCAGTGTTTCACCAGCTCAGGCTGAGGACCACTCTGCTTAGTCACCAACAAATACAGGTCATGGCAAGGAGAGAATGGATAGCATGACTCAGCTACTTTCCAGGGAAATGGTTCTTATCAGTTTAAATCACTTCAAGCTCCAGGTGGGCTCTTCATTTCATTTCCGACCAAAAGGATTATTAAATCTCATTCGTTATACGGCAACTTCCTAACACCTATTGTGAATGAAATTAAATGAGTATTATGAAAATAATATCAAAGCTATTCATCCATGGTGAGTTTTTAAAAAATGGCCGTAAAATGAGTGTCATTGCCTAAGGCTGGGCTTTCTCTGTCTATCCGGGGCTGAGCGCTTCCCTCAGTTACGCCCAGCTCACAGCAGGCATCACTACAGGGCCAATTTCTGCTGACGCGAGAGAAACATACCCCTAATGAGCCACCTTAATTAGCATCCCCGAAATAGGCCAAGTGGCTGTTTATCTGCCAAATGGAGGCCAGACCTGGGGGTTTATTGCTGACGTCAAATCAGCCCAAAGAGATAGGTTAGCAAGTTAGCCATATTGTAGGGAGTGGGTGGGTGTGTGTGTGGGGGGGGGGGGGGGGCAGGGCGAGTGTGTGTGCACTTTACACATGGATCATTTACTGCAGCAAACTAACACAGATAGCGCAACTGTGGCGGCTTAAAGGGCTATGCTGATCCCACTGTAAAACACTAGGCAAAGAATACATAATTTTCTTTTCTAGGGCAACGATGGAAAATGTAAATGCTGGAAGCTGTTGAGCAATTATACAAAACATAAATAGAAACAACATTAACGTTTAGTATAAAGGAATCAGGAACCACTGACCGACATCATTTAAATGCAATAGTGGACTTAGGTAAGCAAGTCATAATGCTGGCTTACATTTAAGTTTACATTCACTAAAATATAACTAATGTACATAAAATGACAAATGACACAGGCTGACAGAAAATAAAACTCCTCACAACTCCCAAGTGCTGAAACTCCCCTATCCAGTCTATGCCAGCCTGTGCTTCTATAGAGGCATTACCAACTTTCTAGTCTACAGGATAACCTTAGCCACACTGCTTTTGTTCCAAACCTTCTAACTTCCTGTCTAGTCAGTCAGATGTGACTGAAATGAAAGCTTTCAGCCTGTTGTTGCTCCTGGCACACAATCAGGTTTGGAGCATTGCTGCACACTTAAAGTGGGATAAACACTCAGAGCACAAGCGGCCCAGATTAGAGAATAATCTGCTTCGCATAAATCTCATTCATCTCATCTAAGAGTTACACTAACAATAATCTCTTCATAAATTTCACAGTCTTTGCTTAAAGAGGATCGGGGTGGGGCAAGGGCTGGCCAGCTCCAATGGGACATCACAGACTATAAGGTTACCAAGGTTACTGGGTTACCGTGGAGTCTGAATTCCAACAGCCCGAGCTATAGAAGCTACAGAAGACAAATCGCAGCGCCCGATCGATGGCAGCCGCTGGCTCCATGTTACTGTATGTTCAGCAGCAAGGAGTGGAGGCATTGTATGAGTAAATGAACATGGGTACTTGGATGGCTTCAATCATGGCTGAGAGCTGGCCCCTGGTTAATCCTGTAATACTGACATTAAGCCCCCGTGCCCCCAGCGCACCCCCACGCCCCTAACTGCATTTCAAACCGATTTCCCAGCCAGCTCAGTGAGTCACAGTGATCGGCACTGGCTGAGTTATGAGAGGTGAGGCCCCTCTCTCCCTCTCTTTCTCTCTCTCTCTTTCTCTCTCTCTCTCTCGGGCGTGTCTGTGTCGGAGTCAGAGATGTGCGATGAGGACACAGGCGAGGACTGTGTGAGGTTTGGGGAGGGAACAGTACGGCAACAGTCTGCTGCAACAAAACGAGCATGACGAAAGCGGCTGGTGGCGAACATAAAGCTTCTTCACACCAGGGGAAAGAGTGGGCCGAGTGAGTGTGTGTCGTCGCTGTGTGTGTGTGTCTGTGTGTCTGTGTCTGAGTGAGTGTGTGCAGGGAAAAACAATGCCTGGATTATATTCCCCAGGGCCTGCAGCATATCCCTACTGCATAATTTATCGGTGGGAGGCAGATATGTTACAGAAATATTGCCCCCCACCCCCAAAAAGCACACACACACACACACACACACACACTGAGTCCAACTCTGACACAGATACACACTCATTTCTACCCAGCCCACCACCCACTCCTACCCGAAAGACTCTTGCCCTTGATAAAGTGAAACACAAACAGTTGATCTGGAGGTCATGCAGTGTTATTTCCTTTTACTGAGTGGGTCTGTTTAAATGCGTAACACAGATCCAATTGACACTGTATTGTTTCTGTTCTCTCTATGCATTTTGCTCTATGCTTTTGATTTCATCCTGGTATGACAACATTGGCATAAATATCTTTACCAAGAATTAGCCGGGAGTGATAAGGTAACAGTTACTATTCCTAAAAGTACACCAGTCCACACTGGTTTCAGTGGTGTCCTCTTCAATGACAATTACAGCTGTGGTAACTGGATAAACTGGCATTAGGGGCATTGGATCGGCATTGGATCGACACAGATCAGTGCACTGAATGCTCTCCAAGTTCAAAAAGGCTGTGTCATGATGGTGGATAAGATTTTATATAGGTCAGATTTTATATAGGTCAGAGCATATTTCTATAACAAAACAAATATGTCGGGCCCCTGGATTAGCCTAGCCCTGAGCAGTTCTATGTTGCAAACATTGCTTCGGTGTTTAAATAGGATAACTGAATGTTTCACCACAGTAACGTGTGCATTTGGATGCAAGCCTTCGTTAGATACAATTTTGACATTGTTTGATCCTGCCCAATTCCCAGAGCCTGACACAAATGAGAGAAACCTTGGAGGCCTTGGAGATGAAACGCTTAGACAAGATCAAACAGACAAGTAGAAGCACAGACTGAGTTGGTGAAACAGACTGTGCATTCATTACCCTTCATAGGTACTTCCCCCATCCCACCCCGCTCAGTTTTGGCAGGGATGGAGTGCTCCTACCATGTTCACCCCTAATTCATACACAACTCCTCTCCTTTCTCTGGAGCTGAACCAGATAATGAAACAGCTCCCGCTGTGACCTTCAGAGGTCACCCCATCCTCAGATATGATGGCTAAGGACCAGCTGATCCATGGTTTCAGAGATAGCACACTGGGATGGATGACTGGTCTGGTTTAGCTCTTCTCCTTGAGAGCCTTTCTCCTTGTATTTAGAGACAAGGAGAACCTCTCTCTCTCTGCAGTATTATCAGACGGTGTCATCTTTACACACAACCTTCCCCCGTCCAGCTCTATTAACGGGGAACAGAGCCATCCTGTACAGTAAGGGAATCAAGACATACTGCTGCCTAAAGAAATCTCAATCGATACTCTCATCTGGCCCATAAAGGCCGTGCACTGCTATGCTAAAGCACTCTTATTCACTGTTTGTTTCGATTAAAGCAGAAACAAGCTCAGCTCTCTCTAACAGCTCTCTCTGTGTTTGAACCTGGCCTATATATTTTAGGCATAACAGAAGTTTCAGGTCTTGAAGACAAAGCTATTTTGGAAAATGTTGCTGATGGTTTGCGCTAGCTGCTGCACAGCTGACGCTATTGACAGCATGTGAACAAATGTGTAGTGGAGTACAGTAACCATGAGTGCATATGGCTTCACAAGGGGGATGTGTCTGAAAGACAGCATCTCAGTCTCCCCCGAGCCCCTTTTAGCTGAGTCTAGCCATACAACAGGGAGGGGTTACATGATGAAGTCAGACCAGACTAGAGCCAAGGCCAAAGCATACACAAACGCACACGCACACACACACACACATACCTACAGCTACACACACATACACATCACACACACACACACACACACACCTACACAGTCTATTCACAACGCACAGTCTATTCACACACAACTGGCTGTCCACCCCCCATTCTGACTGACCCACAGCATGGTCGTGTGCACTGTGCACTGTGTTAGCTGCTGTTCAATAATGCATTCTACCAAGATAATGGTCTTGAACTGAAGCCTCAGCCATTTTGAAAAAAACCTGTGACTGAAGGCCACAGCAGGACTCCAGTCCAGTGCTGTGATACAAACCAGGGGACTCATATCAGGCTAAGGTTAAATAGGAGTTCCAATGTCAGTATGGAACTCAAATGTAAGCCCTTGATCACTAGGAACACCATTCAACTCCATTTAACAATTTTATGAAATTCATGCATGTGTTAGCTTGGTGTAGGCTAATATTTTTCAAGTATGAAAACAAAAATGTGCTTAATCTAACTGACCTTTCGCTGTCATCATACCATAATAGCATTTAACCTCTCCAATACTATGGTATTACTATGCATAAATGAAAAGGAAGCATAGTAACAGGCAAGGTTTAACAGTCCAGATTTCTACCTCCCACACCATTCAACGACACACAGCACCGGGCATAAAAATTACATGTGTCTGCACACTGACAGATGCTCACTCAAACAAGAAAGATGAGAAGAGGGGACTGCTTCGTCTCCATCCTTGTTTCCATCAGCCACAACCACATCACCCTATATGTCTGGCAGTGTAAATTACCTTAGCAGTTCCGAAGTTCGCCTGTGCATTATTCCTGAGCGTTCCACTGCTCATATTCTAAATCAATACCATGTTAACCCTTGAACTTCATCTTCTCCAGGGCTGAGTGTCAGAATTCATCACCATGCACCCCAAGTTCATTACTACTCCTTTTCAAAGAGGACATAAAAGGAAAGAAAAATGAAAGCCAGGTGTGACACCAATGTTATAAAAATCAGCTTAGTAATCACTGCTCGAGATTTCCATGTCTGTAATCAATTTGAGGAGGCCTATGACCTAGATTACACTCTGAGTCGCATTTCTTACACCTAATATGAAAAATACATTAGGATGTAAAAGCATGTACTCATACATGATGCAGACTATACAAGACGTTTTAATCCTTATAAGGGGTCGGTACAGCTAGATTGTGGATAAACCTCCTGGGAAAGTCGATGGCCACTGCCACACCCTAGAAGCCTTTTCCCTCATAATGACTGGTTAGTCTGATGGAGGAGGGAAAGCGATAAGGGAGGAAGAGAGAGGAGATAGAGTGACATGCCTGCTTGCTGCTCTGCCCTGCCCTGAGAAATCAAATTTCAAAAGGGGCGGAAGAAGGGAGACGTCAACCGCAAAATAGGAACAAATAACAAACACACACAAAAAAACAGAACCATTAAGCATCAGGGGAATGAAAATGTCACGCTGGCATGGCAAGAGCCTTTCCCCGAGAACACGTGAGCCCATTTTAATGCTACCCAAACAAAGCAAAACAAAAAAACATGCCCCAAACACTCCTTAAAGCCCAGGCTATATAAGGCATGGAGATGCTTGCGCTACAGTGAGCGCGTATAAAAGACGTGTGTACGCTCTCTCTGAGCCCTGGGCGTTGGGTTATGTAAGGATATCACACAGA
The DNA here is from genome assembly GCF_046254945.1 of Alosa pseudoharengus. Lineage (NCBI taxonomy): Eukaryota > Metazoa > Chordata > Actinopteri > Clupeiformes > Clupeidae > Alosa > Alosa pseudoharengus. Next base: position 13,709,286 of record NW_027468680.1, read on the forward strand.
TTACTCCCTGGTCAACATGTCCCTGGTTATCAGTGAACATGGCTGGTCATCAGCAAGCCTCTTCCTCAGCCTCCTCCCAGCAGACATGCATCAGCTCTGGGCCTCCGAGGAGCCAACAGGGCCCCTCTGGAGCTGAACAGGCCCGTCACTAAACAGTCCTGTATAGTAAACAGTTCTGGGTCACCTGCCCCGCTGTATAACAAGCTTAGAGAGTGGTGTTTGTGTGTGTGTGTGTCTGTGTGTGTGTGTGTGTGTGTGCGTGTGTGTGTGTGTGTGTGTGTGTGTGTGTGTGTGTGTCTGTGTGAGTTTTTTTGTATATGTATGTTCTTTATGAGTAAAACAAAAGCAGGCAGCTGAATAGAGGACTGTGGGTAAGGCTTCAGTAGGGGTGCCCTCCACATGGAGAGAGGCGTTAAAGAGGCCCCCACCCCCCTGTATACTCTTGTCTCTTTCTCACACACACACACACACACAATTCCCTAAACGTGCGGCCTCATCAACATAATAAAAACTGGGGGTCCCCTGAGGGAGAGAAAGGGGTGGGGGAAACACAGGGGACTCACAGTAGCTCACTGCGTATCACTCCCACCCAAGCACCACACACACACACACACACACACACACCACCCACACCACCCAGCTGTCTGGGCTAGTAACACATGGTAAGCTAACGAGGCCAGCCGCCACGGAGACTGCAGCACGCGGCGACAACCGAAGCCCACAGACTCAACATCCTCAGGAAGGATGGGTGATGACAAGGACCACGCCTCACGACACTAGAAAAAACACCAAACACACAACACACAACACAACAAGGCTAAGCACACGGAGTAAACAAGCCGCCTCTCCCCCCAACCATAGCAGATAACCTTGCCTGTGTGTGAGAGCGGATAGATGCTGCTTGTTGGTGCAGGCCTTGGGAAGAATCAGGTTAGCATCTCAGAGGTGTGTCCTCAACATCAACAGCACTCCAGGCTAACAGGCTAGCTAACCTTGCTCTGCCACATCACTCCCCCCACCCCACCGCATGCAAAAAAGAAAGCTTAGGAGCTGAGAGAAATGAGTGGCGGCTCAGAAGAAGCACACACCTTAACACACACAGTAATAGACAGTAGCTACACACTCAGATGGGGGATGGGGGGGGGGCACACACAGTTAGCCTTCACCATCCTCACTTCCTCATAAAGAAGTGGGTGTGGGACCAGAGCAACGACAGCACCATCAGGCAGCACAGACAGACCAGCATCCCCTAACCACCAGCGACAGAAATAGCAACAATAACAAGGGCAAGAGGGGGGCCGAGCCAAACGACGCGGATCCGGCCTGTGAACCCTGCAGTGGGTGGGCTGGCTGCCTGGCTAGCTGGATGCTGGCTGGCTGGCTGGCTGGCTGACAGCCTGTGCTACTCACTTGTGTATGCAGCAAGCCCCTCTGCTCTGCAGGCCCCTTTAACAAAAGCAGCAGTGGCAGGAGCAGCAGGATCAGCAGTGGAGGCGGCAGCAGCCGCGGCGGCCGTGCCTTCAGCCAGCCCAACTGCTCCTAACGCCGTTAGCATCAGGCTACCCCACTTAAAGCCTCAGCCCTGGCAAAAAGGGATTACGGCAAACACGCCTGTGCCCTACCCACGCCTGGGATTTGTGACAGAACCGGAGAGAGTGAGAGTGAGAGAGAGAGAGAGAGAGAGGGAGAGAGAGGGAGGAAGAGAGGCAGCAGAAAAATATGCCAGAAATAAAAACATAACAATACAAAAGAGGATAGAAGCCAAGTACCTACCATTATCCCTCCTTCTACTCCATGTTTTTTTCCTCCTCCTTTCCTGAGTGTGCTGAAGGGTGTTGCGGGAAGGGAGGGAGGTGCCTGAGATGAGATGAGAAGAGAGAGTAAGAGAGAGAGAGAGAGAGAGAGAGAGAGAGAGAGAGAGAGAGAGAGAAGAGAGAGATAGGCTCTGCAGGGTTGCCTGCCTCCATACAGTACAAGCCCTGGGCTGGCTGGCTGAAAGGGACGGATGGGGATGATGCTGCACCTCTCTGAAGAACAGCCCTGTTGCCTTGGAAACTAAGATGTGATGGAGAGGTGATTGTGCGATGCGATTGGTCCGGGGAGGTGTGGTGCTCCCCAGCGTGGGGCACAGAGGCAGGGGGGAGGGAGGAGCCAGAGAGGAGAGAGGAAAGGGAGGGGGTAAGGGGAGGGGCTGACTAGGAGATGAAAAAAGAGAGAGCGCGAGAGAGCAAGAGAGAGAGAGCAAACTGCATGTTTGATGAGAGGATGTGGTTTCCTGTTATTTCTGACCACATCGATTCTGCTTCCTTTTCCTCACTCATAGGTAGGAAATTGTGCTCCAGGAAGCAATGCTAGCCTAGGGAACAAGAACACTTCTAAAATAGTCTGAATGCTAAGTGTCATCTACAGTAGGCTACATAACAAGGCATATCACTGGGTATGTTTTTGTATCAGTGATGCTAGCCAAATATTGGAAAAAGTCAGACCCTCAGTGTCTATTCTCAAAATCATATATATTCCTAAAAATACTTTAAGCATGATTTTTATGATTTACTGACTTAAAAGGGCTTCTGTGACATTTTGTGATACCCAAAAGGCAGAGATATCGAACACTGTTAATTACAATGAAACATATGGGAATTCTGTGCATGACAAGTAAATTCATTGTGAAAATTAAAAATATATATAGTCATATTTGTCTAGACCTCTCAAACTCATTTTCGAAGTTTGGTCATTAGCAAATGATTCGTACTCATGTAAAAGATTCTTGGAAGTGAAATAAATCAAAAAATAAAAGGATGGAATCACAGTAAGTATGCCTTCTCTCCCATTCACACTAGATGGCACCACAGCTGCTCTGTTTCATCCAAATAGTTTCTCTCTGACAAATTTCTCTCTGACTCCCTGTCTTCTGCTGTTGATTCAGTAAGGAGAGAACGTGATTTAGGCCTACTTTTTATTAATTGAAAACCATCCATTAAGTCATTACTGACTATTTAAACAGAGATAGTTTTCTTTAGCACAACCCATACTACAGAAATCATTAAAATAAACCTTTTTAAAGATAGGGCCATTATTGGAAACTACTATCTCAAAAGCAGGCCATATTTTTAAGATAGGCCTATAGAGAGTAGCGGAATAAGAATATTTGCGTGCCGAGCAGACCACGGCCAACGTTTTATGTACTTGTGGCAGCATGTATTACCTCAAATCAGCAACTCTAGGTTCCATTTGTTGACCAGGTGTCCGACTGGGTTGGGTGTCCTGAAATCGGGCATGTGAGTGTTCTTCAAGTTGAGCCAATTATTTCTGTGGATCCTTAAGGTAGCACAGCCTTGATTTAGCATGTCAATTTAACACTCACATCTGCAGGTTCAATGGAGACTTCTAGTGCCAGTGAGTGGTTAGTATATAACAACATATATGGCATATTGAAAACAAAAATTAAGGAATCTGAGCTAAGGGGTGAAATATTCTGCTGGATGGGCATGGTATCTTAACTTTGGGGCCACAACCAATAAATCTGCCTATCCAATGCAACATGTTTTTTTCTTGCAATGTCCCTAAGTATTGTTGTTTGGGCACATTCCGATTTATACTGGGCATCTTTTTTTCCAGGATTAGGCTACTTTAATCAGAGACTTTCTAATGAGGAGACACAGCACTCAAAAAATCCTCCATAGAAATGCATGGAGTTAGTTTGTAACGCCAATACGGCCGTTGTAGGCTATACACATGTCCCACCCCTTCCTCGGCAAAACGTCGACATGTGAATACATTGAGCCAATCATGTGGTGTGATGTGAATACATTTAGCCAATCATATGGTGTGTTGTGAAGACATCGTGCCAAGCATGTGTTGTGAACTCGCTGCTGGAGCAAGGTTGGTGTCGTGAAGCCTTGCGCACGCGCATTTCTGCCGAATAGGATGCCCCGATGAGTGCCCAAAACGCGTTGCAATATGGCCGCTGAGTGGAAGGACTTGCCTAAAAGGACTTTGCTTTAATTGCCAGTACAGGCAAATCATCATAATCATCCAATCAGAACACATGGGATTGGTTTACTTTAGTGGTTGCCAAGCAAAATAGTTGCCCCATGTCATCACTCAGAGGGTGTGACAGGGCTTATCCATTATAGCATTATAGCTCTGTGATTCTTTGTCACTTTTAAAGGCTTTACACACACCTTTGAACAGTTCTTGGCAAATGATTTACAGTAGCCCAGCAGGCTACTACATTTACAAACAGGTCTTTGAGCGGACAGGTAACAGGAAGTTACACCCTAAAAAATTGAAGGGTAGGCTAGAATGGGATACACATTTCACACGGCCAGGTTCATTGAAAAGGTTTGCATAAGGTGGTGATTTAGCTATGCTGGCCTATGCTTCATTAACACTACTATAACAACTGTATAGGCCTATACATATTTATATAGGAAGGCTACAGTAAATGTCAGGAGATGTAACAGTATAGGCCTATTAGTATGTGATAGGCCTAAGTTATACAACAACCTACACAAATTATGCGAATAACAAGGGACGCTAAAATATTTTTGTATAATAATTTATCTTCGCATAGAACTTTACCTCCAGCTAACGTCATCTCTCGTAGGTCTCTTTGGTGTGGGTTTCATGACTTGGCATCTCTTTCATATTGTCCTCCTAACCTTAGTATTCCAAATGTTAAAATACGCAGGGTCATTAAAAAAAAAATCAATATTTCATACCTTTTTTGAAACAACCGCGTAGATTCGGTAGCATTAAATGAATTGATCGTTTTCTGTTTTGTCGCTCTTGGCCTTCCTGAAGAAATTATCACTGTTGGATTCCTGATTTCCAGCAGAGGGCCCGCTAGGGCCACAGTTGGGAGATTCTGTACTATAGTGCATGCTTGACTCCTTTTCATTCCAGTTATAAAATTCCACAGCGCTGACATCATATCACATGCCACATCACTGTCCTCCTAAGCCAATATGCACTATTGTTTTGTAAACAGCATTTTGACCTCCCTTCATAATCTGCATAGTGCCTGTCTAGACATGGATTCTACATTAATTCGGGATACAAAGTGATTTCAAAATGGATTCCCCCACAAAATATTCATAAATAAGCCATCCTTACAGTCATGCAAGCACATTCTTGACTCAGATGCTAGGCCAAGGTTGGAAAAATGAATCTTTATTTTAGGGAAAACAAAATATGGAGTAAGCCAAAGCCTTCTTGTTTCTTTTCTCAAAATCATTTATTTACTATACAGAGATGATGACGTTAAAATCTTTAGTTTGTACACCGGCTTAAGTGAGGCAGGTTTTATGAACAAATAAGGGTTTGCGGTTTGAAACTACACAAAAGAAGGTATTTCTAGCAGCTGCAGTCCCCTCCCCCATTGTGTCCTCTTCATGAAGTAATTGCGTTTCGGATCTACCGAGGGAAATGAGTGGTGGGACTTCATTTTTTTAAGACATCTGATCTGTTTCCACCTTTTCACACACAAAGTGCTCTAACCATAGTTTTCACCAGAATGTTTCCCCCAAGCAGCATCTCTTAAGGTGAAGGTACATGGGGAAACTTTTTGAGCAATGTTATTGGGCAACCATATAGCCAGTTCCATGTGTTCTGATTGGTTGAGCATGATCATTTGCCTGCTAATGATTAAAGCACTCCCAATTTCAATGGGAATGTGTCCGGACAACAATACTCAATATCGTTGCCGAGCCTCATTGCTCAAAAAGTTATCTTATGTGCCATCAGCTTTACAAATGAAAAACGAAGTTCCGTACCATCTACAAAGAAGCAATGAATCTTTATTCATATAGGGAATTAAGTACACAGTCAATTAATCTAGCCCCAATTTTTAGTACAGCATACCACAAAGAAATCTGATTATAGGTTTTACAAGATTATACAGTTTCAGTACCCAATGGTATTTTTTGCTTCATCAGCAGTCATATGATGCTGACATATATATTTTATATATATACTTTTTCCTCTACTTTGGGAAACAATTAGACATAAAACCAAAATATGATATTAAGAATTAACATCTGGCATGACAAAATAAACGATGAATAAAATTTGACCCCGTTATCATGTTCCCTCAACCAAGTTAGATAAAAAATAAGTCTTGCATTTAAAACGGTTAAGTTTGAGTGTAAGTGTTTCAGTCTTTAGCTGTTTTTAGTCTTTTTTTATTGAAACCTTGCGTAGTTGTTTTACGTGGCAAATAAAGACATGCAAATTTAGGTCAACAAAGAAATAAAGGCAAATATACAAATGCCTGCTGTTGGTACGTAGAAACCAAGACTTTGTTTTAATAAAGGAGAGGAGAAACTGGACAGCGGGACAGAAATGAGCCGAAAATGAAGATCCAGGCTGCTTTGCAAGGCCAAGAGGTTTCCTGCGAAAAAATGTGCCTAAACATTTAAAAAAAAGAGAGAAAAGAAAACATAAAAAGTTCCAGTGGGGTTGTCCCTTCCGTGAGTTCCAGAGCGTTCTGCATGAGTTCTGCTTTCAGACGGGGAATGGTGCGAGGGTTCTGTCCCAGTCTAGTGCACCTTTTATTGTCAGTCACGCAAGTTCTGCCCCGAACTGTGCCAAGGGAGGGGGGGGGGGGGGGGGCGAGTCAGTGGGCCAAGGGGGGAGGATACCACAACACCAACCACTACTCATAGGGTTTTGAAGATTAAAAAATAGATTCCATTAAAAAAAAAGAAAAAGTAAAGAAACAAAACAAAAAAGAAATCCATCACCAAAAATCATAAAAAAAAACAGACCAGGCGGGATGCATAGCACAGATTTAAACCACACTAAAACCGGCCTGGTCTAACATTTGTGAGTGACCCGACTGTTTCTTAGCTTTTGTTTTGCTGTTTTTTCTTTGTAAGTCCTTTGAAAACAAGCAAACAAAAAAACAACTAGTATAAATATATTTCCTATTCTTATTATTAGCGAGGGTGTTGGACTCGAAGGGACCATCTCCGCTGTCTTGCCAGGGAGGCATGCAGAGTTCTGTTGAGGGATTTTTTTTTTTAACTCACAGGAAATAAAACAGGGATAGTCAGACTCAAAACATTCTTCCATCCTCCTTTCTAACCCTCTGTTTGCAGCACGGGGTCTAAAAGGCTCTAGAAGGGGAGCAGCATCTGATGAGGGGCAGGAGAGGTCCACTACGGGGGGAAAATGCACGTTGCTCAGGGTATTTGTGCTGCTATACAGACCCAGTCTTATGGGGTTCTAGAAAAATACCGGGCACCGGGTCATCATCTTTTTGTCTTTCCTTTTTTTCCTGAAGAAAGAAAAACAACTACTGTTCTATTCCGTGTTCTGGTCTGTATACGTGTGTTTGTTGTAAGTTTGCAGATGACGCTAGCTCTCCAGGTTTGTTTGTTTGTATTTTTTGTTTGTTTAAGAGGACTAAATAGTTTCGTTTCTGGGGGTGAGGGGGTGAGGGGGTAAATCTGGGATGAGTTCTCTACATGAGGGGGTCGGTCTGCAGCTGATGCTGGATCTGCTGCGGCTGGAGAGGAGGAGGGAGCTGCAGGGCGAGCAGCGACTCGGTCAGACCGTGGCCGTGTGGCGGCGGCGTGCCCTCGTTGCTGGACGTCTCCACGATCTCGCCGCCGTAGAAGAAGTACTGGCTCTGCTGGATGAAGGACTCGATGACCGACTGGTTGAGCTTGGTGGTGGAGAGCGTGTCCTTGTTCTCGAAGTCGGGCCGCATCAGCGTGGGCCAGAAGCAGATGGACAGGTTGTCCGCAGTCATCAGGGTGGACTTACTGTGCTGGCTCACCCTGTGAGAGCAAACACTTAACTTTGTTACAAGCACACAAACATTACATAATGTTACACAAAACTGCTTCCTTAAACACCAAAACGCCACAGATCAAAAATACTTTTAGTTCATCAATAACAAAGAAATTCCGGCCAACTACATAGTTAGTTGGCAATTTTCCCTGTTTAGCTCTGATGGAAGCATACCTAAAAGGCTGCAGTTGTAGCAAATCCTCTGAGACAGATTAAAATGCGATCGGCATGTCAAAGGCCCACCAGGCAGACTCTATCCATTAAGATTATTAGGCAAATAGGGCTGAAAATTACATTAATAGATACAGACTGTAGCTGGTATTAGCGCCGCTAAAGCCTGCGCTAGCGCTCCTCGCGGCTGCTCCGCAGTCAGGTAATACAGATTGCTCTACTTTAAAATCCCTATGGAGAGCAAATCTCTTTAATCCACAAGAGCGAATGTGTGTATGTATGTGTCTCTCTGTGAGTCTGTCTGTGTCTGTGTGTGTGTGTGTGTGTGTGTGTATTTGTGTATACACACACACACACACACACACACACACACCTTTCCCTACCAACTGACTCTGCCGGCTGTATTTGCAGCAGTATTTGCCATGCAGGCAGGTACTCCCACTCAATCGAGAGGGGTCAGTCAGGTCACTACCCTAACAATTAGCCAGGGATCTGACCTCAGCTTCCCCAGGCTATGATCAAACAGCTTATGTAATGTCACTATTTTGTCTGTGATGCTACTCTGGGAGTAGAGGCAAAGCCCTGCATTTATATTCTGCCGGAAACGCAAACAGGGTACGGAGACTCACAAAGCATGTTATACGCCACCATAATGATATCCTAGAATCAGTTCTATTCTTATACAGCTATTTAGAATGCAGTTTCTAAATGGAATACTGCTTAAAATTGCTAAGTGGAGTCTGACTGAACGGACTACTTCTAAATTCTTCAAACTTTAGTTTTTCTGCTCCTACTTAACTGACGGTTGGTTGTAAACATCTAATATATTACCACAAATAACAATGAATGTTATACGATCCTTTATGTTACAGCATATACAAAGTTAACCATTTACAAAGTTAACCATATCCATATGGTTATTCCATTTGGGTAAAGACTTCCATACCTGTTCAGGTGAGTGATGACGTATTTGAACACTTCGTAGTTCACCTGCGGGAACTTCCTCACAATCTCCTTCAGCACTTGCAGCCGCTCTATGTGGTCCACGATTTCTGCGGAGGGGAACACAAAGGCATAGGCACAAACAAAGAGTCAGTCCAGTCAGCGCTCTGATCTGCCAGCGACCCTCAGCGCTACGCATCGCATCAAACATCTTGGGCGAACGATTCCTCAGCCCCTTCAGCTCCCGTCTCGCACTTTCAACTGACAATGAGACGATAAAACAAACAGACAGTAGCATCGCTGCTTCAAAAGCGGTCAACAATAGTGTGTGTGTGTGTGTTCTAAGGGTGTTTGTTTTGAGCGGACTCCATGGCCGAAACAACACTGTGGTAGCTGACCAAGGAGAAGGACAGAGACAGCAACCGCTGGTGCAGGAGATGAGGCCTCGAAAGCGCCGGCAGCGGACAGCTCGGGCAGACCCGGACTACATCACACCGCATCACTTCGCATGGTTAAGAATGTGGGGTTTGGAGCAAAGCGGATCCTGGGACGCCTGCTGCACGTCACTGTGCAGGAATGTTTCTGCTGCACTGCACTACAGTAAAACTGTGTGTGTGTGTGTGTGTGTGTGTGTATGTGTATGTGTGTGTGTGTGTGTGTGTGTGTGTGTAAAAAAAGATGGGAAAGTGCATGCATGTCTGTATGTAGTAGTGTGTGCTTGTGTGTGTGTGTGTGTGTGTGTGTGTGTGTGTATGTGCATGTCGGTGAAAGTATGTGCAAAGGACCTAGCTGCACACCTTGGCTGATTTCCAAACTCTTTCACATGAGCTTGCACAATCGCAGAGCATTTGGGCAGGTTTGAGCGGAGAGGGCCTCTGGGAAGCCCATGCTGTGCATCGGCAGAGGAGAGAAAAGACGAGCCCCGCACTCTCATGTTTCCACGACTGCGACAGTAATCCGCTGTGGTGTGGTGTTTGAGAGGCAATCGGCAACACATCACAGGGAGCACGCGAGTATATTCTCCCACTCGTTCTTACTACACACACACACACACACACACACACAAAGAGAAAATGCAGATGCAGAAAAATCACCTGCAGTGCGGGCACTAATGCTAGTCTGAGAGCGGGCCTGGGATTAGCGCGATCACAGGGGACTTTAGCTCTGAAGTTTCTGAGGAGAACTGGAGGGAGGGTGGTAAGGGATATGAACACACACACACACACACACACACACACACACAATGTATTGGATATTGGAACCATAGAGTGACATGGAGAAAAAAGACTTGAAAAGCAGACAGTTGGTTTATGGGTGGGAGAGGGGAGAGTAAAAAACACAGACAGAGAGAAGAGACAGTAAAGAGAGGGAGGAAGAGAGAAGCTGCAGCAAAAGTAAAAAAAGACAGGCAGACAGAGAACAAGGGAAAAGGGAATGAGGGTGGAGGAGAGAACAAGGGAATACAAAACAGAGTGAGTCAGGGATAAGAAAAGGATGGAGGGAGAAGGTGAATGGGTGGGGTGGTGGGCTGTAGCAGCTCATTGCAATTCCTCTTTTATTGCCATTTCTTACTTTCTCTTTTTATGTCTTTCTCTCTCTCTCTCTCTCTCTGTGCCTCTTTCTGTCCCACTCTCCCAGGCATACAGAGGGGCCAGACAGGGCTATGACTGCAGCTGTGGAACTGACATCAGTGTCCAAGGAAAGGAACAGTTCAGTGCGCGCGCGCACACACACACACACACACACACACACACACACACGCACACACGCACACACACACGCACACGCACACTTACTTCCCCAGTGAGTATAATTGCTCTGTGCCTCTGCTGACGCAACACAGCAGGGGGGAAACCAGTGAGTTAAGAGTGTGAGTGTGTGTGTGTGTGTGTGTGTGTGTGTGTGTGTGTGTGTGTGTGTGTGTGTTTGCGAGTAAGCACACTCCACTCCCTCCAACCTCTCTTTAAATTAAGCTCAGCCAAAACCCTCTGCACTTTCCCCTCCTCTGCAGGCGATGGGTCTGTGTGTGCTTGAGTGCATGTTTGTGTGCATGTGTGTGCATGTGTGTGTGTGTGTGTGTGTGTGTGTGTGTGTGTGTGTGTGTGTGTGATGGAGGACAGCAGAGAACCGGACATGCGGTGCAAAATCACTGGCATTTCCAATGAGAGGAGCAGGTGGACTGCAGTCCTACTTAAACACACATAAGCACATCCTGTCTGGCCCCCACTACAATGGCAGCAAAGGAACAGGAAAACTGACCCAGATGTGAGGAGCTGTATCAAGGAGGAGTGTGTGTGTGTGTGTGGTGTTTATTCTCATATGTGTGTTCATTCATGTGTCGCAGATATATGCCTGCATACATGTGTGTTTATGTATACATGTTGCACATGTGTGCAAATGTTCATGTGTTTGTGTGTGTGTGTATGTGTGTGTGTGCATGTCTGATTACACTGATGAGTGTGTGTTTGTGTTAGCCTGCACACATGTATCTGACTCTATAATCATGCCGAACCCCAGCCCACAACCACCGAGCAGTGATCCGGCGCATTGTTTTGCAGGCTGATTGCGTACGCTCCTAAAACAGCACGCATACGGCACTGCTACCAGATGTTTCTCTGCACTTTCCCTCGGCTGTAGCGAGCAGGGGGCACAGAGCGAGCGGGCATCAGATCATAACCTCCCGTCTCTTATCGGCCTCGTCACGCTCCGTTGCTTAGGCAGCAGATGTTGCCGCGGTGCCGGTGCGTTATCCGCCGTTTGTCCGGGCGTGGTGATGTATGGCCGATCTGTTCCGATCGTGCTCGGCAAACAAAGCGCCAGGGGGAAAAGGAGGAAGAGGAGGAACCTGCTCACCTTCCTCACACAGACTGACGAGGTCAGTCAGCCGTTTCTCAGGGAGAGATAATCGTAAGATAAGATGGTGATAACTGAAAAACTGATATGGAAGACAACGCTGTGATGATCTGCGTGCCTGCTGAGAGCGCATGTGCCTCTGACGTCCCTTTTATTCCCGCTTCACAAGACCCCCTTTGGAAACGATTTTTCATCATCTTCAAAATCTAGTCCCCCCTTTGAACTTTTAGTCCGTCATGCTGCATTCCTTTGACAATTGGGGGAACTCTTTTAATGTGAATGGCATGCTGTCCCTGGATTGTTGTTGGCTGCTTTTTTGTTTTGTTTTGTTTTTGTTCAATGCTTCAAAAAGTATGGTCTGTTTACAGCATGTTCAAAAGTATTTGTTTGCATAATTGTGAAAATGATTAGCATTTATTCTTGTTGTCATCATTGTGGCATTTTTGCTGCACTACATGGTGCATGCAGCAACTGTTACAAAGTATTAATAAGTTTGAGATAATACTCCATTTTTTAGAGGGATTACAAAGATAAATCCCGCTAATAAAAGCAGATTACGGTAACTGTATTTCTTTATGGTCATCGACACCTATAATCTACTCATTTAGCATTGATACTACCACTCTCAATATCACAATCACTACCAACAACTGCAGCACAATGGCACCTCAAGAAACCACATTAGAAAATTCCTATTCGGAACTATGCTCACTGCATTCCAAACTCAGGGGAGAGGGAATAGAAGTGAATCAAACCATCTGAATCTGAGGTGCCTCGTCAGTACATTTGGCCATTCTCCAACCAATCAATACATGACAAGTAACATGGACAGGAAATCAAATCACCACACCAGGCATTAACAGAGTAGGAGTAAGAATGTAAAGAAGTGACGCATATGGACTCGAGGTTGAAATTGTATATCTACACTGTCATCAATGATCATCATCATTTTTGTGGAGCATTGCTAAGTAAGTGTGTGTGTGTGTGTGTGTGTGTGGTATGTGGTTACTTACTGGCTGCCTCCACCAGCTCGGGGTGTAGGTGGTAGGGGATAAGGGGGTCAGGCAGGTCGGCGAAAAAGGCCTTCAGTGCTCCGGCCACTGCGTTCACCGCCACATCCATCTCAATCAGGTCTATGCTGTGGTCTGCGGAGGAAGGAGACAGCAGAGTGTGAGACTCAAGAAATGCCACATTTCGTGTGTGTATGTGTGTGTGTGTGTGTGTGTGTGTGTGAAGGAGACTGATAAAGAAGAGGGGGAGGGTAGGAGAGAGAACTCAAGAGGTGGTGATGGTGTGTGGGTGTGTGTGTGTGTGTGTGTGTGTGTGTGTGTGTGTGTGTGTGTGTGTAAGAGAGAGAAGGAATAGAAAGGCACAGAAAGACGCAACTCAAAATAGAGACAGTGTGAGATGTTATATGAGGAAAGCAGCGAGGGTGGGAGACAGAGACAGACCAAGGTGCCGAGAGACAACGAAAATGAAAGGGATAGATAGAGGAGAGAGAGAGAGAGAGAGAGAGAGAGAGAGAGAGTG
>NW_027468680.1:13725081-13728174 GCF_046254945.1 Alosa pseudoharengus
TGTGTGTGTGTGTGTGTGTGTGTCTGAGGAAGATGGGAGGGTGAGATAATGCATGAGGCAGTAAATTAAATGGTCGGCAGGTGGTTAGGACTGAGCGGAGGAGAATGTTTGAAAAGCTGGATTAGAGCAGTGGAACTATGGAGACGAGCGTGTCTGAGGGGGGGAGATGGCTCTGCCTAAACGGAGTCTGCACACGGAACAGCAGTTTACAGCTGCACTCCGCATAATGGCCCATCAGTGTTTGCGGAGGAGGTGGGCATGCAGATGATGGGACATATGGACACATATTATTATGACTTCAGAGAGAGAGAGATGGAGAGGGGGAGAGAGAGAGAGAGATAGAGAGAGAGGGAGAGAGAGAGAAGGAGAGGGGGAGAGAGAGAGAGAGATAGAGAGAGAGGGAGAGAGAGAGAAGGAGAGGGGGAGAGATAGAGATAGAGGGAGAGGGAGAGAGAGAGAAGGAGAGAGGGGGAGAGAGAGAAGGAGAGGGGGAGAGATAGAGATAGAGGGAGAGGGAGAGAGAGAGAAGGAGAGAGGGAGAGAGAGAGAAGGAGAGGGGGAGAGAGAGAGAAGGAGAGGGGGAGAGATAAAGATAGAGGGAGAGGGAGAGAGAGAGGAGAGAGGGAGAGAGAGAGAAGGAGAGAGGGAGAGATAGAGATAGAGGGAGAGAGAGAGAAGGAGAGGGGGAGAGATAGAGATAGAGGGAGAGGGAGAGAGAGAGAAGGAGAGGGGGAGAGATAGAGATAGAGGGAGAGGGAGAGAAGGAGAGGGGGAGAGATAGAGATAGAGGGAGAGGGAGAGAGAGAGAAGGAGAGGGGGAGAGATAGAGATAGAGGGAGAGGGAGAGGGAGAGAGAGAGAAGGAATGAAGGGGGAGGGCAAAGAAGGGAGAGCGAGAGAGAGGAGCATGACTACCCCCAGAGTTAATTACTGAACATAAAGAAACACAAAGAATACACGACTTGATGAGAAGGTCTGCAGAGCTGTTTTTGTGTGTGTGTGTGTGTGTGTGTGTATGTATGTGTGTGTGTGTGTGTGTGTGTGTGTGTGTGTGTACATGAGTATGCATATTAGTACTTGTGATTATCCCATTTTGTGAGCTACAGGAGGGGGAGAACAAACCATGGCCCTGTGTACTGTACCATATGCCAGCTCAGTTATGACAGGCTATTAAACACACACAAACACACCTTGATCAAACTGCTTCTGGATGTTGTCCTGGTCCGTTTTGTTGCCACTGACTCGATACAGCCCCTCTGTCGTCAAACCTGGGAAAGAGAAAAACAGAGAAAGACGGCGTCAGTGTAAGAGAAGTGAGAGTGCGAGACACTACATCAGGGGCTTCATTACCAGCACACATCCAAATTGGTACATCTGTCGCACCCACACTATTGGCCAACCTCACACGGGTTGGGGGAATCAATAGTGAGGGTGAACGACACACCCTTCCCTGGCACCTACTCAGCCAGTCCCCCCCTGCCCCCCCCCCACACACACACACAGGAATTTATGCTGAGAGCAGAGGTGCCCTGGTTCTTTGGGAGCCTGACAAGGGGGGGGGGGGGGGGGGGGCATTTGACGGATCTCTCTCATGGGACTTGGCTCGACATCAGACAACGCATGCACATCAATACCCTGCATTAAAGTCGAGCCCCCATGCCTGCTTTTGGGTCATATGTGAAAGGTCAGAGTTGAGGAGCTTCGTTTTGACGGGCACACACACAAACACGTGAACGCGACGGTTTCGCGTCAAGAGAGGACACAGGCGAAGTGCCGCGTTCGCTGAACAAAGCCGTCGCCTTATTAATACAGACAGCAGCAGCGTGCCCAGGCGTTCAACTCAAACCCTCACGGACACTTCAAACGACAGGGTGGGGTGGATGGACATCGGAGGCAGCTGATGCTGCGGAAGCCAAAGGCAATCGGACGGTCCCCGAGGACACCAAGGTAATTAGATTGCAGGTTGTTAGCAGTGCAGCCTTTGCTAGGCCTGCACACACACACACACACACACACACACACACACACACACACACACACATCTGTGGTCCTGGCCTTTGGCGTAGCTAGCGGGATACGCCAAAATGAACTCCGTTCAAGTTCAGATCAGTTCTGACATGACAATCATAAAAGCTGTTGAGGTGTGAGTGTGTGTGTGAGTATGGGAGAGTGCGTGTATGTGTGTGTGTGTGTATATATGTGTATGAGTTGTGGGTGAGCATGGGAGAGTGCATGAGGGAGGGTTGGTGTGTGTGCCAGCATCTGGGTGCTGACAGAAAAGGCAGTGCATTCCTGGGATGATCCAGCGTGTCTGAGCAAGTCCCTCCTCCCACTGTAAATACATATACACACCCATACAAATACATGCAAACACACACACACACACACACACTTACTCAAACACACACCACACAACACAGGAAAAGCAACAGCTGAGGAGTAAAGGGGTGCGGCACAGAAACCAAATAAGCAGCCCTACTCACTCACACACACACACACACACACACACACATGTATAGGCTCCTAAACACACACTATACACAAATGGGCAGGTGCGTAGGGAACAGGTAAGAGCAGAATTTCCGACTCCAGCAGAAGTCAGTGCAGGTGAATCACCAGCAAGTGAAAGCCTAGTGTCAACACAGCCATTGCCAAAGCAAAGTCACAACTCACACATGGTTCTCTGTCAGTTCTCACGCCACTGACTGACTACACCAAGGGCTGTGTCAAAGTGTCTGTGTGTGTGTGTGTGTGTGTATATAGTCTGGTGGTGTTAGGCCCTGCCTGATACTGTCAGCAGAACGTGAGCTCACAGACCAGCAAGTGAGCTCAAACACACACACACACACACACACACACACACACACACACACAGAGAGAGAGAGCGAATAAGAGAGACCCAGCATAGAGCTGCTACACCAGTGCTGGGGATTTTCCATGGGAAGATAAGGCAGCACCAGAACAGCTTTCCATTTCATTCAGCCAATCACCTCTTCTCTTCTGTCAGTGCTCTCCATCTCTCTCTGTCAGTGCTCCTGTCTATCTCTCTTCCTACTTCCTGTGTGTCCCTCTCCTTATCTCAAACTACCGGTTC
>NW_027468680.1:13728374-13730874 GCF_046254945.1 Alosa pseudoharengus
GGGTAAACAGCAGAAAGGTCTGCCGTCTGCAGCCGTCAGATAAGCCGCGGTACTCATTTGTTGGCGCTGGTACAGCCAGACGTTGCTGTTTCCTTCAGCTTTGCTCTCCACACACACACACACCCACCCACACACACCTGCCCTCTGAGGGGTTGCATTCCTAATTCAGGAGAAGGTTGGAACTGAGGTAGAGTGTTGTTGGGTCTTTTTACATGAGTGCACTTGCCCTCTGGGCAGATCTAACGAGGGAGTATTCCAAAAGGTCACCTGACTGAGTCTCCCCTTCCCCTTCCTCCCTCTCCCCCATGGCTGTGACATTAGAATATACCTAACCCTCTGGAGAGAGCACTACATTTCAGGTCAGACATAAATGTTAAAGATGTTCCGTGTGTGTGTGTGTGCACAAGTTTTAACTGCATATTTGTGTGTGTGTGTGTGTGTGTGTGTATATGCTGTACACTCAGTGACCTTGTGCTTGAGTGTATGTATGAGTGTTCATGTACGTATGTGTGAGTGTGTGTCTGTGTGTATGTAACCTGATCAGAAGGCCTCCTCCCCTGTGCAACGGTCAGGCTATTTTACTGCAGGGCGTTTTCTCATTCTGCTGACACACACACACACACACACACACACTTTTCCCATTCTCTCCAAATGCACCAACAAGGACATGTAACGTGCATTTTTGCACACCGTACAATACTTCTTTTAGAGCAAATGCTGTTGCTTACTTCTCATCTGAGCAGCCATTATCCCTCTAGACTGTGCCTGCAGGATGAGAAACTGTGACTAGAACACACACACACACACACACACACACACACACACAAAACAAATCAGCAGAGGGCACACACATCCATTCACACACACATTCCAAAGGAAATTAGTTTAAAAATAAACCAACCTTTATTGAACCTATTCGTCATCACAGGGCTTCAATAAACTTAACCTGTTTATGGCCGAAACTAAAACTTGCGGTGCTGCCTGGGCGGCCTGGGCCCAACACAGCCGCAGCCGTGCCGACAAACAAGCAAGAGCGCTCCATTTATTTCGTTTCCCACACTCTCTCTCTCTCTCCGCTCCCAGGGTCCTCTCTCGCTCTCTCGCTCTCTCAACCAACACCCCTTTCTCTGCCAGAGATGGGCACTCAGCGAATGTGAGTGGGTCCATTGCACGAACAGGCTCTTTTATGTGCCCGGACAAGTATGAGGAACTGAGAGTGAAACCAAGTTCAAGGGCCCAATGGAGCTTAGTACTCAGCCCATTGAGGAGGTGATGTGGTGGTGATGGTGGGGGGTGGGGTGGGGATGGGGGGGGGGGGGGGGGGTAATTGGAGGGTACAAATTCCCGAAGCCTGGTGATCAATCTCCCAACAAGTCCCCCCGTGGCTACAGTGTTCATAATGGTCCATCCACGCAGCCTCCGGTGACTATAAATCATAAAGATTCCCTCGTGTGTGTGTGTGTGTGTGTGTGTGTGTGTGTGTGTGTGTGTGTGTGTGTGTGTGTGTGTGTGCGTGTGTGTGAGCGAGTGGGGGTACAGTGGGGGACATCAGCATCCGCTCACCGGTCATTAAAAATAAAATCCATACCGGCAACAATGGCAGGGTGAGCACCGCCTCTGGAATTGAAGAGTCAACAGCACCGGAGATTGTGTGTGTGTACATAACATGTGTATGTGAGTGTGTTGGGGGAAGTGGGGGGGGGGGGGGGGGGGGCGTTTAGAGTGAGGCTTGGTCTCCAATAACTCAAGAGGCTTATGAGGAGAGAAGCCACACACTTGTGTTTGAGGGATTACATGTTTAGTTGCTTGAGCCCAGCTAGCTTCTTAAGACCAGAGAGAAATGAATGATAAACAAAGTGAAGTTGTGTTAACAGAGAGAGTGGAGCACTGGGAATGGTGGCAGAAAGACAAGGTGCCAACACTGGAAATGTGACGATAGTGTGGGCACGGGTGTGTGTGTGTGTGTGTGTGTGTGTGTATGTGTGTGTGTGTGTGTGTGTGTGTGTGTGTGTGTGTGTGTGTGTGTGAGAGAGAGAGAGAGAGAGAGTTTGTGTTGCAGGGTGCATGCATGTGTCTACGTACAATTTGAAAGTGTTCCAGTGTGTGTGTGTGTGTGTGTGTGTGTGTGTGGGGCATGAGAAATCGGTGGCTGTGAGAGGATTTAATGTAGCGGAGCTGCCTTATCTGCAGCCTGCAGTGAAGCACTGTGCTTCCACACACACACACACAGACACACACACATATATACACAAGCCGAGAGATGTGACAGTCATTGACATAAAGAACATCCGCCTCACGCACTCACTGAAAGTAGGCCCACACTATTTACGGATTTGAAAGAGAGAGAGAGAGAGAAAAAGAGAGAGAAAGAGAGAGGGATGGAATATGAAGCGGAAAGAAGAGGAGGAAAGGATGAAGGAGAAAGAATGAGTGAGACGGATGAAGAGAGAGTGAGGCGCTGCACACAAAAACTTCAAGATAAAACAGCCAGCCAAGAGGA